>NC_056739.1:296246422-296546422 GCF_019279795.1 Protopterus annectens
GGTATGCCCATTCACGCATGTCTCCACACAGAAAACGCTCTAGCTGAGAGTCAAACCGGACAGCGTCTTACTGTGAGGCGACAACGCTACCGCAGCACCACCACCGCGGATATCCTTCCATGTATGATATCCAATAGAGATTGTGACAGTACTTCTATGAGTATTGATGTTTTATAGTTGGATATCATCCTTCTATGTATGATATCCAACTATAAAACATCAATACTCATAGAAGTACTGTCACAATCTCTATATCTAGTTCTGGCCAAGCCATAAGTTATTCTGATATCTCACCTAGCTTATTTAATATTACCCTTTTTTAATTACTCTAAAACAAACTTCTATATACAAACTTAAAGGCCACTATTCATGTTTCAAACTCCTCCCACAAAAAACTAAAATCGACTATATTCATTTTCTGCTATCTTTCAATGTGGAGAAACCCACCTAAACCCAGGCCCTACCCATTTACCAATCACCTTACCATACAATAAACATCTAAAGTTGCTCACAATATTAGTATATCATTTGCAGTAAAATCACAGGTTTTCATACCTGGATATCACAGCAGACTCCCAATATCTCAGCTGTCACATAAACCTGGTTCAAATTCAATATAAAAGACTCTATATTATAACCAGGCGGTAGAAATTCAATCAGGGCAAACAGAATACATAAAAACATGATGAGATTGTATTACTGTACCATAACTACTAGAATTTTACTTCTTAAATCTAATCCTGTACCAAAATGTGGCAATGCTGAACTACTTATCACCTTCTTAAGAGTGAATAGTACTGAGAGACTAGGTATTGCTGTAATTTATATTCCCCTTGGTCAAAACATCCCAGTATCATAAGACATCTTAACCTGGTTATCAACTACAATTTCCTATGAAGTCATTATCCTACAGCATATCAACTGGAACAACCTAACAGCTGACTTCACAAAAACTAGCATAAATTTCTTTGGATTCCCACAACTCATTACAACACCAGCTAGATATGACAAAAATTCCAACCAGAGACCTCACTATTTGAATGGATCCTGGTCTCAGAGCCAAGTAAATTTACATTAGCTGTCACCCTACCTAATACTTAAGTGACTATTTACCAGCATATACATTTGGAAATACTTTGCAGATACCCAAAGATCATCATCATCATAAATTGACCTGCAACCTAACTAAATTAAAAAAAAACATTCCTTTCTTGAATTATTGAAATCTATTAACTGGTCTGACCTAAAAACGTTTCTCTTGATGCAGTAAACCATTTTAGTTCTACATTTCTGAAGATCATAAATCATGTAGCTCCGTTATACACACACAAATAAACAAAAATTATTCATGCTTCATGGTTGTCAGAGTCACGTAAATTAATAAGGCACAGGAATAAATCACGGAAAGAATGTCTAAAGAATAAAACCAATACCAACCTGCAAAACTTTAGGCATATCTGGAACCAGGTTAAAAAAGAAGTTATTAAAGACAAAAAAAAAAAACTTAAACTGACATGCAGGCCATCAGTAAAAACAATCCCAAACAGTTCTTGTCATCCATTAATTCACTGCTTAACCCAGGAACTAAAAACAGACCTAATCTACATCCTAATAAATATCACCTCTTCAAACCCCCACTATATTTAATATGTATTTTACTGACCGTAGTGTCTGCCTAACTACAAATTATTTAAGGATATTTGTGGATTAGAATTAATATTCCCCTAACATCACTCCTACACCACTTGTTCCACAAAAACAACTTCTCGTCTACCTGCTTTCCAACCAGAGCCCACCCAAAACTCTTCTATAAATTCTCCATAGTTCTTTCTAGAACCAGTCTGCACAAGCCTCAAACTCTTATGCAAACTTAAAGCTAGCTTAACCTCTGTCGATAACCTTCCAGCTAAATTCCTTAAACTAGCTGTAAATGCATTAGCTTATCCTATTAACATCCTTATGAACATATCCATTACAGAAATATATGTCTCAACAGTCTATAAAAATGCATTCATTATTCCAATACATAAGGGAGGCAGCTCTAATGAAGTATGTCACTTTTGTCACTTGGCTATCATATTCCCCTCTCCAAAATTATTAGAGGAATGAGTCCATATTCAACTTCTTAATTATCTTCTTCAAAACAAATGACTAATGTCAGCTGACCATAACTTTAGGCCAGCCCACAGTACCACAGCACCTCTACTTTATTTTATGGACACTGAAAACAATGCCAGAGACTCTGGCAAACGTGTCTCCTCACTAGTTATGTATATCTCTCTATAATATTTGACACCATTTCCTATTCTAAACTCCTATACCAACTCTCTATACTCAGGCTTTCATCCTTTATCAAACGGTTTATTACAGTAAACTCTCAGTTAACCGGCACCTATTGGGATTGGTAGATGCCGGATAACTGTGGTTTCTGGTTGCTTGAGAGTTACGATTAAAAATAAGCCTGACTAATACTGTACCCTATACTATTTGTTTGGTTTGACTTGTTCTTGGGTTGGGGATTGAGGGAATACATTCCTATCTTCCTTTTTAAAACTCTAAAACTCTTAAAATCATAAGGTATGTTTCTGCGCAGGGGGGGGGGGGGCAGAAAGTGCAACATATGAAAATTGTACTCTATTTCGTCAATATTTTTTGCTGGTTGCTTGAGAGTACTGGTTGCTTGAGTTCCGGTTAACTGAGAGTTTACTCTAGCTATCTATCAGACAACAATGTGTAAAATGGCAGGGCTCCTTCTCCCCTACTTAACAAATACCATTGGACTCTCCCAAAGCTCAGTACTTGTCTCCCTTCTTTTTAACATCTTTATTAACAGTCATACCTCTTCCTGCCGGTGTTCTATTAAGTATGCAGGCAACTCAGCTGTTATCCTTAAATAACCTGTGCCATCTTCAATAACCCAAGCAGCTTTTTATTCTCTTGAAACCTGGCTTAATACCAAACTGTTACTAAACCCCAAAAAATAAGCTCCTTTACACCCAAAACTAAGTCTATGGGCAAATCACAATTTAAGATTCACTCACAAAATAACACAGTTAGTGTAAGTAGTAGTTCCACATAGAAAACTCTTAGGTGTAACCATTGACAAAAATCTAAAATTAAATCTTTATATCCACTATACTATTAAAAAAAACATCAGAAGCTGAGCATTCTCTATAGCTAGAAAGATTATCTAAATACACCACCAAAATCACTTTTGCAAACACCTGCTTATTATCTTCACTTCATTGTGGAGTTCCTATTCTCATCCATCTCTACATCTCACTGAAAAACATTAATATTGCTACAATAAAATAGCTAAATTTGCTAGCAGTTCCACATAATATACCTCTGCCTGTAGCGTCGGGCCTCATAACAACCCTGGGCGGGCTTTGAATACCCATTAACACACATGTTGTCGGGCATTATTGCTTGCTTAAAAATTTTTTCAGAGGAAGACCATTTCATTAGGTCTGCTCCCTTCAAACTGAAACATTTCTAAGTTTGCAGCAGAGTTGTGCCCCCTTATCTGTGCCCCACAAATCCTGTACTAATACAGCTTCATAGATATTTAACTCTATCGCCAAGGAGATCATCAAGAATCTCATGAATATCACACAATATTGGTGGGAGATTATTCCAATATATTCATGACTGGAATCTGTGATGTCCATGCAGTCATCCAGATCTATTTTAAAAGTTGTCATGGAAATACTTTGCTGAAAATGTAAAGGGAGTTTATTCTAGAGTCAGGGGGTACCTGTAGCAACAACTTCTGCTGTTAACACTGAAATTTATTCACATCTCAAGAGAAACTGTTTCCTTAACCACCATGTCTAATTAGGTGAAGGAATTTGATGATTGTAGGATCATCCTTTAGCACAGTAAGCAAAACAGGTAGCACACTTTAGGCATCTTTACAAGGCTGAGATGAGAACTAGGATTTTTAGCCTATCTAATCAGCTAATGGTGCCAGTACCCAAAATCTCCTTCAGTGACAAAACTCTGAGGTCTGCCCAACTGGTTTAGGTGCTTAGTAAGGTACATGCAAAAAGAGGCATTGTATTCAATGATGGGCCTATTAATGGACAAATAAAGTGGGACTATAATTTCTCCGGACCTTAAACAGATACCACTAATTATTACTTGCATAATATAGAAGGATTGTCTAACAATGGCATTGATGTGATAGTCAAAGGAAAGTTTGTTATCAACATTGGTCCCCACGTGCAGGAAGATAGGGGCAGGTCTAAAGGGATTATCTAAATAACTGTTGATGAGGGAGGATTTACCAGAGAACATTGTACTGTTTTTGTTTAGCACTGAGGGCAAACCCATGAACAATACTGAAACATTTGTTCAGTACTCATTCTTTGACAAGGACAGGAACAAAGTGACCCCCATTTGGGATCATCAACAAATCTGGGTAGCTATTGTCCTTTGATATCAGTGTTTGTATCATAGGTATATATCAAAAAGGAGATGGCACAAAACAGAGCCATGTTGGACACCACAGGAGACACTGTTCTGTCAAGGGTAAATACTCCCAACCTTCATGGTACAGGTATCACACAGCCAGTTAGCTATCCAGTGACCATTAAATGGATCAATGTTAACAGTGTAATACAATATCCTGTGAAACACAAAATGAAGGCGCTACCTTGGCTAGCCATATCATTACCTGTCATGCTATTCTGGGTATTAAAACATTATACAATATGAGTAACACCTTATACAACGTATGACATAAGAGTTTGAGTCCTGCTTGTTAACTTCCTTTGTAAGAACAACGGTACATCCTGAGCCAGTTTTCCAACATTGTTTAAGCCATATTTGAAAAAAATGTTCAGAACTCCCAAGCCATAACAGAATCTAGTCTCAGCATGAATTTTAATGAAGGTTGGAGCACAAACTAGGCAGCATAGTATACTAAGAGTATTTTCAGGACAGTGTATTTTTCTTTAATATTAAGTAGTACTACAAAGGTGCAGGAAAACACTTTTAAGGGAGGGTGGTGTCGAGTTCTTCAAATATGAAAGATGTCCTTACTACAAAGTTAAGTAACTTTTTTAAAATGAAAGCCTTGTGGTTTGAGTATATGCCATGACAGCTTAGAAAGTAAGGATTGCAGTTTCTTTACTTTGATAGCTGTTATTGATATGCAGAATCAAGGTACCATCATACATTTGGTGCACCAGCAAACTGGAATCAGATGATCAACTGCTACTTTTAAGGACATCTCAGGTAGCATTCAGGTGATCACAGATCAATGTTTATAGAAGCTACTTGCCATTAATAAGACGTGAGTGCAAAAAAGCCCCATGCCAGATACTTGTAAGACCCAACTAGTGAGACTGGTGGCAAAAAAAAAAAATCTGTATAAATGTATATTAAACCTCTATAGATTGTGGCATCATGGGAGATATGCAAGAATAAACGAGCTCCCCACTTATGCAATTAATGATCTTCAGATCTACATCCACTGACAGTATTGAAAAACTACCTTTAACTCTCCCTTCCTACAGTGTGGCCCCTACTGTAGGCATCACATATCTTTAGTTAGACCCCTCACTCTGCTTCCATCTGCATTTTGATAATTCTTCTACTTTCAGCTTTTCCCAGTTAGGGGTCGCCACAGTGGATCACCTCTTTTCTCATGATTGGCAGTAGAGTTTTACTGTGTTGAGTTGCCAGCCCGGCACCCAACCTTCCACGGAAGGGACACACATACATGCCTTGGACAATTTAGAGTGTTAAATCCACCTACAGCATGTCTTTGGGATGTGGGAGGAAACCGGAGCACCTGGAGGAAACCCACGCAACCACAGGGAGGACATGCAGACTCCGCACAGAAGGCACCCAAGCTGAGGAACGAACCGGAGAACCTCTTACTGTGAGGCTGTAAAAAATTAATCCCCCTACTTTTTTGAGCTCAGAAATATCCCCTTTTCCCTCACACTCCACTGGATATGCAATAGGGAGAGGAGCCTAACTCCCTCAACTTGAATTCAGACTCCCTTTTACATCAGCAGCTCTATTAAAAACTCAATCACTATCCAAACATTAAAAAACAACATATATAGCTTACAAACTTCCCATGAAATAACCACCGCTGTATAACACTAAAAAAAGTTCAAAGCACTAGATGAACATACTATTCCTCCTTTATCCTCAAAATGAAAAGAGATATGCCCACATACATCCTAGAAAATTAACAATTCAAGCCCTAAAACACAAATCCCACAACCCAAGCTGCATCTCTGACCATGCATTCTCATTTCTCTTGTCCAGACAGTTGAGTCCCTCCCACTTGAAATTAAAGACTCATTATCTTATTCCAAATTCCATTCTTGATTAAAACTGAATGCAGTTAATCAAGCAGAATGTACCTATTATCTCTCAAGTAACATCACTTAAGTCTATATTAACTCCTCCCATTTCTAACTCAGCCACTTCAATCCTTCACTCCTTTCCACATCTCTATTTTTTTTGTGCAAATGTTTTGAAACTTTTGTGCATATTGTAAATTAATACATGGGATTTGCTATGTACCCAAATCATTACTCTACCAATGTACTGTTTTATTGTCATTTACAAAATAGAGGAGTACAATATCTATGTCTGGTCAGTTTTTGACTCTGGGCTGAAACAAATTAGCAAAATTTGATTCAGTGCTCTACCCTGATAAACAAACCCAGCTAACTAAATTAGCCTCAGCAAGAAGGGTATGGCTTATTGGCCTCAATGTATTATTAAAACTTCTACAGCACTGTGCATTCAACACCCATTGAGCTGAAAGTTATTTTTTTTCACTGAAAATATGGACATCTTCCATGATGCTTTAATAAAAGAAGCCTACAACTACTGGTCAGATGCAACTCCTCATGTTGATTGTAGGAGCTTCAACGGAGCATGGATCATTGTGATATAGCCTGCATTGCCAAAACAATCTAATCTAGTCACAAAAATAGCCAGTAAACAATCAGAGTAAATGTGAAAGAAGTGTTTCTCACAAGAGAGTCCAGTTCACCAACCAACAATGGCTCTTGAAAACAAAGTAACATACAAGCCTTACATCATGCATTCAGGTAAAACAAAAAAAGAAAAAAGCTAAAATGAAGCCGTTCTATTAGCTGCACTATCACCCAGAAGACACAGATTTTCCCCACACTAAACCTTATTCATAATCCAACAAAAACTTCCCCAAAATCAGAAAAAAATATTAATGAAATCAAGAAAACTCCATCATATTATATGGGAGTCTTAAATTTTAGGTTTTAAATTTTAGGTTCTCTTTTTTAAAGTTTTCTGTCTCTGGAAAAATTTGTCAAATGTTCCACATTACCGAGTGTAGTCATTACTGCATGCTCTCGTTGTTGCATGAGTAATATGTATTCTGGCAGATATGTCTGGGTTTCTGTTAATGCAGAAGTCTGGGATATTACAAACATTTGGGCAGTAGGAGTTAGGAGGGTGTGCATGAGTTAGGGTTTGAGTAATGGCAAGGTAAGGGTTTAGATTCTGTGTTGTGTATAGGTATATTCATACATAGTGTACATCTAAGTTATCCCATATAGACATCTGAGTTACTCCATATGATATCAGTGTTATAAAGTAAGATGCAAGGTTTGGGTAAGCTTTCTAACATGACACCTTAACTTACAAAGCAATACTTGCTAACACTACAACCTTAACTTGCAAAACCTCTTCCCTTAAATGCTACTACTATTTAGACAAATAGTGGTAGAAGCATTGAGACCAATTTGCCTGAATGTGGCAGAGGGGGAGGTTGTTATAAAATTCCAGAAGGAAATGTTTTCTTTTTGTGATACAAGATCACAAAGGGAAAATGTGTTCCCTTTGCTGTGTCAGGTTTTTGGCAAGTCTGTTCTGATATGTAGGAAGCCATGTTTTATTTGATGAGTGTACGCATTTCAGCCACTTAACAAACAAATATATTATATTATAGAGGAAAGTACACATGCTATTTAACTGCCACTTTTAAAAGAAATAACTGTATGTACTCTTTTACAGAACAATAAGCATAAGAAAACTGGATTGTTATCGACAAGCCTACCAGTCCTAATGAATCAGCTACAAAACATAGATTCCCACTTTCAGTGACCAACAACCCCTCCCCCCTTTTTTCTTGAGAAGACAAGCTTCCTTTACCCCCAATGCACAGGGACCCCCAGCATCCATTAACTCAATGGTTTCAACAGGGGGAGAATAGTTATTGTCAGTGGCTGCTGAACATGGCTTAGAGTAATACTGACTTGCGGAATCTCTTGTACATTTGTCAGGCTACCTCCAAAAATCAAAGTTTAACATTAAACATAGATAAACAGCCACAAGCATTCTAGGTAAAAATGAATATACATGGGGGACAACTATCCTGTAATACACCACTGGTACCAACTGTTCAATCAGATATCAAATGTTTTATATTTGAAATTTACCCACCTCTACCCAAGTATGAGAGATATAGTCGAACATGTTAGCATGGTCTTACAATGTTGTACTGTGGCTCATTCATACTTTAATATATATTTTTCCAGTGTTTATTACGTTAGTATTATCACATTTAAAGTGCATTCTTATTAGAGACAGTTTATAATATTTGAATAATGTACCAGCAACAAGCATCTGCAGTACCTTGCAGCAAACATCCATTTGGTCAAAAAGAGTATCGCCAAATAATGTAGTTGATTCACATTTTGCCAAATATATGATGCAAGCTACAGTGTAAGCTCATTGGACACTGAGGATCAGAGGCTTTTCCCTTCCCACCTCCACCCCATTGTGTGGTCTCACAGTAGGTATATGTACAAGTAGTAAGAGATATAGGGTTGACAGAAACATGTCAATGGTGCAAGAGACTTTACCTCTGTAAAGTTACCATTTTATTTACCGTTTTCAACTGTTTGTGCTGTTGATAAAACAGGTTAATGTTTTGTATTGGAGCAAATGTGACATTCAAGGTTTAGTAATAGATCCCTAAACAGATACCATTAAACTGTAACCAGTGTCTTGTTCAGATAGTCAGTGTTTATTTTATCACAGCCTTAAAACATTTATAATTTGAGCAAATGTGAAAGATCAGTTGATGAAACAAAATAGTAGGATAATGAATAAGTGTTTATTTATGTGGATTTATCAAAAAGCACAATCAAAACTATGTGATTGATGCAGGCATTTCAAAAATGTACTTAGTGAAAGGAAACTTCCATTCTGCAAGTAGTTTCCGTCTGCTGAGTTTTTCACCATTTGTTAACCAAAATCTAACAACTAAAAACAACTAAATTCAGATATTGTTTAAATAGTATTAGTTTCACACACATGATTTTTCTTAAATTAGGTGGAAGGTTAGCATACATTAATAAAGGATGGGCAGGGGGTCTTCAGCCCACCCCCGGCACAACCTTACTAATTTATGCTAACCCGGTCTCTCCAACCCCAGCCCTATAGCTTACTTTTGTAAATCCCTCTTAACACTAACTACACAAGACACAAACGCACATATACACCAGCACAAATGCCCAACTCTAAATCTATCACCTTTGCTAGCCCTCAGCAACCCTAATCTGCAAACATTCGGACATGCACTTCCAACCCTAATGCCGAAACATCCAGCATTTCCAAAAGTTTGGGCATTAAAAAACTAAGCCTATACTTACCAATGCACACTAACACTATATTCCTCCTTTCAACATCCCCAGCACTTGGAACAGTGCTTTTAATGAATTTCCCAAGCACTTCACTCTGTCATCCAAGTGACACTTTCACAGAGTAAAGTGAACTCATTTTTAATATTAATTTTTGGAATGTCAGGATTTTATTATCATTGCTCAAAAACCAAATGGCTTAAAGCAAGGCAGGTGCAGATAACAGTAGAAAGCCAAACAAAAGAAAAAGCTGAACCAAACTGACACACCAATATTTAATAAAATAAAATAAAAGGTAAGGTAAGCACTTTCACGACTGTGCTCGTCGCTTCATTAGACACATGACTAAAACTAAAGACAGCATTTATAGTCTAACAGTCAGATGATATTTAAAAAAATCACGTCTACTTAGACAATCATCACAAGCCATATTGTAGAGCAGTTAAAAACATAAAATATAGCAAAGGAAATATATGTAAAAATATATATATATATGTATGTGTGTGCAGAAAAACATATATATATATATATATATATATATATAAAAGAAGACAACATATCATGTATAGTCAAATAAGATAAACTAAAATAATGTACATTTAAAGCTCACCATCTTAAGACATTATCTGCTCACACACACACACATATATATATATATATATATATATATATATATATATATATATATATATATATATTTACATATATTTCCTTTGCTATATTTTATGTTTTTAACTGCTCTACAATATGGCTTGTGATGATTGTCTAAGTACACATGTGATTTTTTTTAAATATCAGCTGACTGTTAGACTATAAATGCTGTCTTTAGTTTTATTCATGTGTCTGATGAAGCGACAAGCACAGTTGTGAAAGCGCTTGCCTTACTTTTTATTGTATTTTATTAAATATTTGGCGTGTCAGTTCGGTGCAGCTTTTTCTTTTGTTTGGCTTTTTATTATCATTGACCTGTACTGCTGAGTAGGGGTAGATGAATGTCCATAAGCAAGCAATAATGCCTGACATGGTCTGTGTTAGTGTGTAGGTGTTATGAGGCCCGACACTGCAGGAGGAGGGCCTCTACACTTTGGAAGGACATTAATTACATATTTACACACACCCTGTAGGGCATTATTGCACTTAGACAATGGGCTCGATGTAAAATTGTTTTTTTGTAAGTGCTATATTTTTTTTATATATTTTTAATGTAAAATGTTCTCCGCCTACTGTTTTGCACTTGCTGTAGTATATGTTAATAGCGTTGGAGGAAGCATTTTACATCAAATATATATATATATATAAAATATATAGTGCTTAAAAAATAACAAGCAAGTGAAACACAACAATTTTACATGCAGCCCATTCTCCCTCCCATACACACATACACATTCTCTTCTGCTTTCACACACATACATATACACACACACAGTCTCCTCTGTTTTCATACACACATTCAGTCTCACTCTCTCTCGATCTCTGTCTCAGGCAGTCTCCTCTGCTTACAAACAAGCATTCACTCACACATCACTCTTGCTTTGTCTCTCACTCTCTCCATCTCGCTCTCTCTCTCTCTCTCTCTGTCTCTCTCTCTCTCTCTCATACACAGACACACAAACACACGCACACACACTCAGTCTCTCTGCTTTCATGCATGCATTCACATACAAATGCAGACATAAAAAGACTTCTGTTTCACTCACTCGATTGCTCTCTCTCTTATTCACATACATGCATACATTCTCACACACATGCTGTATTTTATTTTATTTTTTTTCTGTTTTATACTCACTAAACAGCAAAAGCGCTGCTTAGCAAGTGTAAATTAATTGTTCGCTCACTCTCACTTTCACTGACATACATGGACACACTCACACACGGACATAAACACACACACACACACACACACACACACACATACCTTTTTCGTTTTGTCTTCATTTTTTATATTTTACACTCACTAAACAACAAAACGCTGCTTAGCGAGCATAAAATAATGATGGTCATTCCATTTCCTCAGTCCAAGCTCCACGGTAGCTTGAAAAGCTGCCATAAAGTGGCAGACTGTATCTTCTCAGTGGGCATTGCTTGTACATTAATACCCTGCTGGAGAACGCATGTTCTCCAGTCAGGATATTGATGTACAGTTTGCATATTGTCTAAGCAATATTACTTATCTTCCCCTATATATCACTTTTGTTCAACAAGCTTTCTTTTGTGGGAAAGTTTTTTATGGTAAACTCTTATCAGTAAAAAAAATGTAAAATGCACTAATGCATAATGCAATTTCTTGTTAAGCTTTCTTTCCAAAGTTAAGAAACAAAAAAATCACATTTTTTAATTAGACAACAACTGAATTTTTTTCTGTGTAATCAACAGGCAATCAACTTGTCTAGTAGAGAATTACTTTTGACTTTTCTCCATTTTTCCTGTACAGATAATTTACATTATAGATGTATGTGTACTGTATAAAGAGTACCACTCATATGCAAATAATTACATGTTGATCATTTGTTCTTATTGCAACATGATCTTTTTGTTCTGAATTTTACATTTTCAGCAATGAGGAACACTGGGCTGCATTCATAAATACATCAGCATGTACACATTATGGCACTGCTGTCCAGTGAACACCCTTACATAGTGCTGCATGGTCCTGCAAAACAAAGACGTGCAGCACCACAAAGGGTTGACTCCACAGCAGTGAGGAATGCTAATGAGACATTCTTGGGGAAAAGGCGTAGGCTAATTAGCCATGTGTTCTTACCACAGAACCACATCCAGGAAGGCATCTTCATGACTGAGTTATTCATGAAAATGCCAGGGTGCAGCAGTAAACATAGCCAAATAACCATGTCTGACCACCAAACACAAACATGGGGGAGACCACCAGACACAAGGGATTAATGTTTTAAGTGCAGTACTGGTACAAACGTTACCATGGTGACTAGGGGTGAGAGCCACACCAAGGTCCAGGGAAACACCCATAAAATGTCCTAAGCACAGAACAAGGACTGGGGAAACCACTGGGCATACTCTGAAATGCCATAATGGTGCAAACATTACAGGAATCGGGGGGTAGGGAGCCACTGGACACCAGGGAAGTAGTGCCATACTGGCACCAACATCATGTGGGGGATACTGGATACCAGAGATGATTAAAGTGCCATACCTGTAGCAAAATCATAAAGGGATCAGGGTGGAGGGGATACACTAGACAACCATGTGCTAATACGTGTATGCTGTAATGGCAATAAAGCATTACAGGAGTGAGGGCATCCATGGGTAGATAGGGTTAGGATAGGTACAGGAACTATGATGTGTGTGCACTTGTGTGCTAGAGTGACCAATGGGGGATGCCACTGTCTACATGAGCAGCAGGTTATTTCCATGATCAGGTATGATCTGCACATCACAGTAGTAACTGCAATTCATGAAACATGTAAATTAGTCAATAATGCGATCTTACCTCATTGCAACTAACATGTTTCTGAATAACAAATGGGCATATTTCATTGGAAGGGCATTTCCTGTGCTAAGAACTTTAATGAATTCCACAGATTGTTTCTATCCTGGATACAGGCACAAACCAGCACTCATTTTAGAAATCATGAAACAATCATATTCCTAGCACCTTATTATCTTGTTTTATGTCAAAGGAATTTTTACTTTCCTTTTAAACATACACAAACTCACTGATTCAGCTATGATTGAGTCATTTTGAATGAGTTACTAGGATCATAACCGATATGCAAGGCAGTGTGGTGATTTTAACACACACTGTTCAGCAGAATTTAATGTTCAACAATTGAAATAGTGCAGCCAGTGGGAGTACATTATTTTTCCTAGTCAAGTAATGGCAGATAACATTTTAATACGAAGTCTAATATCTACATTAAATGTTATCTTATTCATATAAATATATAAAAGGTATGTTCCTATCAAATGTCAAGCAAAAACGTTTCAACCAATCACAGAGTAATGCTATGAATGCATTGTTAAATTAACACAATGATATGCATTGTAACTGTTAATTCAAACAATAAAATACAACATGGTCATCATGATTTACTTGCTGCTTTCATTAAAGCCTTCTTACCCTATGGATACATATTTAAGAATTTTACATCCATTAACTTGTGACAGTCCTTCCAAAATAACCAGGAAAGCATTTTACATAGAAATTTTAATTTGTTTTCTCTATCAGTTTAATTGATTCCACCTAGTAACAATCTTTCAAGATCATACAAGTCAGACAAATGGTAAAATGTTGATTTTTATCTGTAATGATATTCTTTGTCAAAAACTTTAGCCCCAATCATGATTTTATGTTTATGCCATGAACATTGATAAAAAAACAAAAAATAAAAGAGACAGATTTTAAATACTTTTTTAGCATATTTAGAGTTGACAGAATTGCAGTGCAGACATACAAACTTCTGTCAATATTTAGTGGCTGAAATCTCTTATGCTTGACCAGAAAACCACAACTTATTTAAAAATGAGGCAAACCTAGGGCACAATCAGAGACATTTTCATAGCTCTCAACTTAATAATGGTGGAGGTAAGCAAAGAAAGGCTTTGCACCAACATGCATTTTCTCAGCAATAAGTAATACACAACTCTAACGTCTGTCATTAATGGCCAATTGCTATCCTAAGTGATTTACAAGTGACAGGAGGACAAAAATATGAAAAATAACAGCAAAGTTCTGCTCTACAAAATAGCAGTTAAAGGTACATTAGGGACCACTGGCTGGTAGTCACCCTCCCCTCATAGGTCCAGCACTCAATCAGTCTGGCTGCACTGCCAATGTCAAAATTAAAAAATACTTCCCCTATGAGCTTGACTGACTGGCTACCCTCTACAGTGCCTAAATACTTCATTTGTTTGCAGCAAAGGAAAGCAAAGTATTGTGCAAATGCTGAGATGCCAAATAGATATCACGATCATTGTAAACTACAATACCCAGGGTGGTTATACTACTTTGAAATATGTATCTTATGATATATTTTTGTATATGCTGGAGCTTTTCTTCTTAGGCCTCCGCTGAAAAAGGGCTACTTGCACAGTTGGACTAACCCGATTAACAAATGTCAATAAATAAATATACAAAGTTGCTAACTTTCCCTTTTAATGCAATAGTGGTACTTCAGTATACTATTAAAAATGTACTCAAGTACTTTAAAACTCACTTAAGTATTAAGGCTGTATGGTAATAAGTATTCATAGACAGTGGAGTGTGCATAAAATACATATTCTTCCCAAAATACTTCTATTACAGCCACTTCAGCAGCAGGTTCAACTTTCAATGCACCCACCTCTGAATAGCTATAATCATCCCATCAGTGCTTAATAAAGGAGTGTTATCACTATCTGTTGATTCAACCTTCCTGCTGTAAGCCCACACATTTGTTTCATTTTTGTACATGTTTTTTTTTTTTCATTCTGTAACCATTAGTGTAGATTTTCCAATAACTTTGACCATTTTGCCTACTTCAGATTTTCTTCTCTGATTCCTAACATGCATCGTTCTCCATGTATAGCATCATAAACCTGGAAGTTGTCATTCAGACCTAGAGCATGCATCCACCATTAAACCACACCTCCCCTACTAATCCCTTACTATAACATCCTTGGTTTCTCTACCAAGGGGTGCTTAGTTTTCCACAAACACTAATGGTGAGTGAATCCAGGACTGAACCCTCTGTGACAAAATGTGTGAACGTTTTACCTTTTGACAATTCCCATCACCATCTCAATGCACTTCTCCACTTATTCTTACAGGTCACTACTTTCTCCCATATTCTCCCATACTCATCTTTACAGGGAGCCTCTGGTGTGAGGTTGAACCAAGAGGATTTGCTTAAGTCCAGATCATATCCACAGGTCTGTGTCTCGGTCCTCCTCCATAGAACTGGAGTAAATTATACTAACAGATACACATTCTGTCTTTAGAATCTTGTAACCCTTTACTTCATTCAGGACAGTCTCAATTGATTTAGTTGCCACTGAAGTCACTTACCTTTTATTTCCTCATTTTTTTCTTGCTTCTCCTTTGATAACAGGTGCCAACACTTCTTGCCTACAGTCCCCCAGGCCCAGCCCCTTATTAATGGATGAAATGAAAATTCTGGATGTTTAGAACAAACTCAGCAATTTTCTGAAATGCTAGTTGGGATCCCATGTTATCCATGCAACTTCACCTCCTATACGCCCACTCGGTCACCTTTCTTTAGCAATTACCTCCTTGTCAACTTCAATATTAAGGTTCTTTGTTAACAAAGCACCAGCAGAATTAAAATAAAATGCACAAAAACTTAATCAGTAAAATGAACAAATGTAAATTCATAATGACAACAGAACAGAAAACTCACAAATAAAAGAAAACAATACTTATGTTAAAGAATACTGCATTGTGATAATAAATGGGATAGCAAATTTGAGCCAGGAGTATTAAAATAAAGTCATAAGACAGATTAGTCGTATTTTCTCAGAAATCCAGTTCAAATGAAAATGTCTTAAAGGTTCTGCAGAAACAGGGAAAGAGTCCAAGGGTAGAAACAAGGTGGTGTAATAAATGATGACATTAGGTCCTTAAGAGTCAGTTGGTTCCCTAGGATCACAGATAGATCATACAGAAGCTTTGCAGCCACCATAAAAGATAAGGGATGGAGTGGCAAAGCAGCTCAATCAATGTAACATTATTTTTGGAAGCATTGATCATTCCAAAATTAGCCATTGTGAATTCCATAGGTTAATAGGTTCATAGGTAGGTACTAGGCTATTGGCCCTAGGGCCTATATAATCCTAGCCAAATGATACCCTGGCTTTTGCCACCCAAGAAAATTATTTTCATGTGCCCCTGTCAAGCAGAGCCACAGAAGTGATCCCCGGGGTGAATTTCCTATCTCCCATCCAATCATCAAGATTTTTCTTGAAGAGTGCTAATATGGAGCTTTGTTTGATATCGATAGGTAGTTTGTTCCAAAGTATGGGAAGTCTCTGGGACAGGAATCTATCCCTCCAGCACGTTCTGTTTATTGTGGTGACAAGGTTTAGGTCCCTAGAGTGTGCAGCTCAGAGGGATTGGGATTTCTTTAAGTGGAGCATGTCCAACAGCTCTGGGTTTGACATAGCTTTGTATGTTAGGCAGAGATTGCCTCTGAGTAGGCGATATGCGACGGAGTAAAGCTGTTTTTTGAGACGGTCAGCATAGGGCATCTGTTTGAGGCTGGTAATCCGCTTTGTGAGGCATTTCTGTGGCCTTTCCAGTTGTTGTAGATGTCTTCTGAGGTACATACCAAAAGGGGTGTTGTACTCTATAATGGGTCTAATGAGTGATGAGTAGAGGGGAACAATAACTTCTTTTTTCCTGGATGAGAAACCTTTTGTGATGAGATTTTATGATTTTATGTCATGATAAAACTTTCTACACAGAATAAATCTTATACTTTTCTAATCCTTCTAGCACATTCTAATATTAGACTGAAGCAAACTAACAGATACGTACCGAGGGGCACTCAAGATTTTGTTCTGCTATGAAAAGCATTTTAGAAAGGAAATGCACGGACTAACATTTTTCCCTTCTCTGTACTACTCACCAATCATACTCTAAGACAACCCTCAAACAGAAGCATACACCATAAAAAGTGAAGGTCTCAAGACCAAGCCGTGTCATTTTCTACATTCCAGAGATTATAGAGTGGGCTAATTTAAACTCATGGCCACCCCAGGGGCATGATCTATGTGGAAGCAAACCACTAACTATAGGAGGATTTTCTTCATTATGTGATCAATACTTTCAAATGCACCAGAGCTATCCAGGAGGACCATATCAGAGTAAAATGCTCATCTCTTGCCATTAAAATCTTAAATTTACTTCTTAATTGAAGATGTCTACATGCTAAGGTGAGTGCAAAGCCCAGATGGCTAAGTAATGGTCAGTGAGACCAGCATTCCAGCAGCACACAGACAACTTCCTGAAAAAGCTTACCCAAGAGCACAGGCTGAAAACCAAAAATACTAAGGTCCAAATATGGTTTCTTAAAAACTGTGGTAAAAGCATCCTTCATAGAAGCTGGGTGAAAAACAACTCAAGCAGGAATTAAAAATCAGACAAAATGTTTGGGGCAAGCACTGCCAGGTTATCCAAGACTAGCGTAGACGGAAACAGGTGCCACTATCAACTCATGGATTACATGTCTGATATCATTGCAATAGCTCACTATAATTATGAACAACAAACACTGACCAGGAGGTACAGCAAATCCTGAAAAAGCACTAGTGGAATGTTTATCATGACTGAAGGAGAAAAAGCACATTTTATGGCGACACCCTTGCCAGTGAAGTACTTGACAGTGTAACTCACACTGATGAGAGGATAATTCATCAGCTATTGAGGCAGGTTGAATTGTGCCACCCCATGAAAACAAAATTCTCTAACTTGCAGAAAAAAATCTCCTCAAACTGTAGCAAGCTTCTTGCTATTAATGTAAAATGAAGCTTGCTAGTGTTAGATCACCAAACACCAGAAATACAGTATCAGCATTAATTTAGTAAGGCCGTACTACAAGCTCCCCCCACCAGCACCTACGAATTACACCCAGAGCAGATGCCCCCTTCACTTCACCCTAGTCGTGGCTCTCTGTGACACCTGTGCTATATCACAACAAGGAAAATAGCACTAATGTTGTGAGTCCAGAAACACTCATTATTTCCACTGTAGTACATAAAAAAATAAGCGCTTTCGTCAATGTAGTTTGACTTCATCAGAATTACTGAATACATCTCAGAATGACTTCTTATATACCATTAAACGTCCATTAATTGGTAAATGCCTGTCACTAATTCAATCAATCAACATGCTGATTTACACCTTTTGACTATAGATGTAATAGACCTCTTTACTTGTATTCCAAAGCAAGAAGGTTTAACCTTTTTTGAGGAAACCCTGTATAGTTTGTCCAATTTAAATAATGATGAGGTCAAACTAGTTTGTGAAGTGATGGAAATTATTTTAGATAACAATTTCATCTTCTTTGAGGGTGAATATTACCAACAAGTCAGAGGTGTAGCAATGGGAGCAACCTGCGCACCCACTTATTCAAATGTGGTACTATTGGGATGGGAAAGAGAACATCTGTTTAAAAGTAATTTCTACGAAAACATATCTTTTTATTGCCGTTTCCTGGATGATATTTTTATTTTATGGAAGGGAAGTGCAGACAGCATTCCATTATTTATACAGTATTTGAATGAAACTACACCATTTTTAAAGTTCACTTTTCACCATGACTTTCATGAAATTAATTATCTGGATATTAAAATTATCAAGGGTAAAGAAAAATTTATATCCAGGATTTATCGCAAAAATACCTTTTGTAATAACTACTTAAACTATAACAGCCACCACCCCTTATCTCAGAAGAGGAGTATCATAAAGGGACAAGCTGTTGGAGTAGCCAGGATGACCTCCCTGTATGAAGACGTCTTGAGTGAATTTGACATCCTTAGAGGCATGTTTTTAGACAGGGGTTACCCTATAAGTTTGGTTGATAGTACTTTAAATGAAGTACTAGGAGAGTGGGGGAGGAAATATTTACCTCTTCTTGGCAAAGGTCTGAATAAAAACAACACTGTGAATTATGAAGATGCAAGTGGAATAGTGAATAATATTAATTTTGAACAAACTTGTATTATACAGTATAGTCCCTTAAGTCAACAATTAAAAGGAGTTATACAAAAAAATTGGAGCATCTTTAAAGTGGATCATGATGTATTTAAAGTGGTGGGGGACGAACCATTTTTTACCACAAAAATTGCACCTAATGTTAAAAGAATTTTAGAGAAGGGACAATATGTGTCCAATAAAAATAAAAATGATGTTACAAGAGGTACTAAGCCATGTGGTAGATGTAAATATTATAGTTATATTTTACAAGACCAGGTGATTAGTTTAGAAAATACAATTAAAAGTGTAGTTTATTTTAGGAGGGGCAATTGTTATTCTAGTAAGCTAGTGTATTTGGCTAAGTGTAACACCTGCAATTCATATTACATTGGGAAAACAGAAAGATCTCTTAAGACTAGGATATATGAGCACCTGTATGACATTAAAAATAAAAGGGAGACAAATGCACTGTATAAGCACAGCACTACTTGTGAGCACCATAAGGGCTATGGATTTGCAATACTTGATCAAATAAATTTAGAGGCTAGGGGAGGGGATTGGCAGAACATATTATATAAAAAGGAGCTTATGTGGCAACTAAGGTTGGCTGCAAACCTCCCTCCTGGTTTAAATGACCATTTAAGTATCCATTCTATTTTAAAAGAAAAAGCAGAAACTATTTAATGGTTTTATTTTAACATAGTCTTGTATATATCAGTTTACTTGGCTATGGCAATGTTCACTAGGGAATGTTTATAAATGATGTTTAACTTGAGTTTTGTATTTCATAATGTTTGTGAAAAAATTACACATATATATATATATATATATATATATATATATATATATATATATATATATATATATATTTTATTTTAGGTTATTGTTTTTTAAAAAATTTTTTTACACATATATTTCTTTAAGACTTTCCTTGGTCAATTAGATTGATTGAATTAGTGACAGGTATTTACCAATTAATGGACGTTTAATGGTATATAAGAAGTCATTCTGAGATGTATTAACTAATTCTGATGAAGTCAAACTATATTGACGAAAGCGCTTATTTTTTTATGTACTACAGTGGAAATAACGAGTGTTTCTGAACACGCAACATCAGTGCTATTTTCTTTGTTGTAAATGTTTTTCGAGCACTAATTTACCACCATTTATTTTGGTTTACACCTGTGCTATATGGTCACCTCCAAGGAATAAGACTGAAGAGTCTATCCTTCCTGATTTTGTCTACTACAGTTCTTTCTACAAACCTTGAATATCAAAATACTGTACTCCTCTTCTGCAGGCTTGAAAATAAGATGGTTATGATTAGAGATGTCCAGTTGTTATGATTAGATATACATGCTTAGACTTTAATCATGCATTTCATTTGCAGTGAGTTTTCTGTGCAACATACTGATGTACTAAATTCTTGCGCTTCAAGCATTATTACTGCTGGGAAGCTTACGTTTTGTTTTTGCCTTCTCTCTTTTCTATTGACCAAACTCTCCCCTCCAGTTCTTCTCATACAGGCAGCCATCTTCTGTATTACCTTATTCAGCCTAAATACCTTTTACCATCACCTCCTTTCAATGACCCAAATCGGTTTCTTCCATGCCTTCTTCAGCTTTATTGTGCCAAACCTTTCTGCCTACTCTGGATATCTTACCCACCTCACTCTCGCTCTGATCTTCTCCATTTTTCCTGCCTCATCCTACTTTCCCAAATATTTCCCATGTAATAACTTGTAATGTTTAAGCTTTTCTAACCTGCCTACTGAAATTTTATTTTACAGCAAGAATAACAAATTACATTGATGACAGGCAATACAGACATGATACATGATGTATAAGTGACCCCATCACATTGTTAAACAAACACACTCTCGATGAGGGTCATCACCCTTCCTTTGTATAACCCATTAACACCTTACTACAACCACAACATTCAGGGACTCACAATTGATTTGCTGCTGGAGAACAATAATATAGACTTAAAATACAACAGTGCAATGATGAGGTCCTGGAACATGTGCTTCCTCATGCTCCCATGTTCACTGGTCATGCTTTTATTTTTGATATTTATTATTTTACCATGCTATTTTTCAACTATTTTATCCTACTTACTATTTGGAGTTTATCCTAGGGCCTCACTTAGGCTGTTGCACAGTTATTCATGATAAAGAAAAAAAGATTCTAAATCAACAATAGTGGTACAATTATAAACCATTTATTATATTTTTTTTTTGTTTTGTTTTTTCATTTTATTTATGTTTTTTTTTTTTTTTTGGGACTGGGTGTATCTAACTGAGCAGTGTTTGTTTAAATTGGGGACCAGAGAAAAACGGTCCTTATCTCATAGCAAATCATCCCTTGTGATGTCTGACAGGCATTCGACACTCGGTACACATCTTATTTCATTCTTTAAAGCAAATTAACTTAAGAGAAAGTATGACAGCTTGTTGATGGAGTTTTTTTTTTTTTTTTTTTACTACAACAGAATTTGCCAAACAGTATTTTGCTAGATTGATCAAGTCCTGTGTAGCGATAGGCAGAAAAGGCATTTTTGCTAAGAAACAAGGCCCTCTGTACCCCTTCAAAACCTTTACTTCTACATTACAGCTCAGAAGACACAATGTCAGGACAGAAGGAATAGTCTTCACATCTACTCTTTTCAAATGGAGTTGTACCCTTACAAGTAAGGGAAATGTGTGAGTATCCCTGGGATGCTTCCCCAGCAGAAATAGATCCTACTAGGCAATTTCTTAGATCAGAGAGTTTTGGCAAATCAGTGTTCTGTAATCTTCTCTTGCTAGATGAAGTTTTGGTAAAATGGCATAAAAACAGTCATCTGTTTCCAGTTTACGCATACTTCTGACCCACTATATCACACCCCTTCTCTTGGATTACTAACACCATGCATCATACGCTCATTAAAACTATTACCAACAATGGCAGAGATTTTTCAAGACAATTTGTAGCAACATACCCTTTATTTACCAGCAGAACTCCACACTACAAGAAATTATATGAATAAAACATAGAATTCAGAAACTGCAATCTGTCAAAAACAAAATACTAAAACTCAAACTCTTTTCTTTGTTTTATTTGTAAGGGACCTCAGAGGTGGTTAGAACTGGGTAGATAATCTGGTACAGGATATAAGGATTCAAAAATCACCACTACACCAGCACCCTGAGAAGCAATCCTGTCATTATGTTCACATCTTGCAGAGAGTCTGAAATTGCTGATTCTCTCTTTTTATATGCAGTTCCATACTAGTGTACCCACAATTTCATAACCTTCCAAAGGCAAAACATCTTTTTAATATTTTATCATATTCAGGCGTTATTTTCCATGCTTAACCTAACTAGTCTTAAAACAGAGCAGTCATTAATATATTGCTAACAGCTATAAAGGAGGTTTCCAAATGGTTACTTATTATATATTCTCTTTCAGATATATCTTAACCATATATTACATGCATGCATGTGAATTCAACAGCACTTACACAGAAGTAACAGGCTGTCCAAATGATAAAGAAGAGGAAGGGGTAATCATGCAAATCTGTGCTACAGGAGTTCTTAAAGTACCCCAAAAGCATTCATACCATGGAACAAGTAACATTTCAGCTTTCATAAGAAGAACTTGATACATAAATAAAAAAGAAAAAAATAGCTAGTTCAGTGGAAGGGGGTTGCACAGATGGCATTTGCCTGCTGCAACACAAGAATTCTCTTCTGCTATTTAAGTAGACAAGTGCCAAACTGTAAAGAAAGATGATCAAAAATCAGCTGATTGAATGTACTGGCTTTTCTGTATCTCATTACAGCCGAGTGCTCCTCCAGGCGTCTTCTGCAGTTAACCCCTACTGCTCCTCTAGGCGTCAAATATGGATTGTTCATATTTGCATTAATAATTCCAAAACCATGTTACTTACAAGGTACCAGGATATTTTGTCTTGAGCCATATGTGATGGCAAACACAACTGATGATTGATATTTGACCTCTTTCAATGAGAGTTTTCTAGAACTCTAAGGTGATAACTTAGTTTTTAAAGGCTTAAGCCACGCCCACTAGGGGTTAAAGGTGCACATTCAAAAGAGCTGCTCCGGAGTGAATGAGATAAGATCACGAGACAGTGGGGAGTGGGAAATTTACCATTTCCCCACTGTTGGAGTTGATATATATGTGTGTGTGCATGTTTGTGGGGCCCTGCAAAAAAAGTACATTGTGTTGCTTTGAATGTTTGTGCATAACTTTTCTCTTAAAGTTTTGACTCTACGATTCAATCATCTGTTTTATATATATATATATATATATATATATATATATATATATATATATATATATATATATACATATATATATACATACATATATATATACATATATATATATATATATATATATATATATATATATATATATTTTTTTTTTTTTTTTTTTTGAGAGGGGGACAGGAGACTGCACAAGCATATAGACATATCTTGCCTACTTTTATTTCATTTGTATATGGTTGACCAGGTTAGTTTCATTAGGCCAGTCCACTCTTTTTCAGTACAGACCCAAGGCAGTATTTATAGTGAGTAGTGAAAATTGTCATCATCATCCAGGAAACTAGGCTACAGTTTCATTAAGTGTCCACATAAGATAGTACCACCTCTGGCAGATAAGCTTAATGTGTCAAAAGGCAGCACCACTTAGGGTGTCTGGATACAATAATATCAGAATCACCATTAGAAAACAAATCAAGCAGCTAGTGTGGAAATAGAACCCAGTGTTTTCTGATTTTCTACTGTGAAGGCTGCCAGCCTAGCCAGATAGAATTGTTCAGATAATTCTGTCATTTGTAAATATAAATTTAAACTATAGGCTTGTTGCCTTAAATGTAAAGAAATACTGTTACATGTGGAACTGGAAATAAATGTGACAACAGTGAACTCTACTGACCAAAGTGAAGCATGTGGTGACCCTTTGAAATAGACAGTGGTGCCGAAAAGTCTAGATGAAGAAATTATTTCTATTGTTTTAACCAAGAGCTAAATTGCTGGATTTAAACATGCAAATTTATTTTTATTGCTCTGTTCCTGACCTGCTGCAAGATAATAAAAGGGAGATGTTAAGAATGTAAATGCAGTTAATGTGTAGCCTGGGAACTCCAGGAAAGTGAAAAAGAAATTATGTAATGTTTATCAGAACTGCAATAGCAATTTAAACAGAGAGAATCTGAAGGCATTACGCATTTTTGTCTTGACCATCCAACTCACCAGCACTCTGCCTGTTATCTTGTGTAAGTTATCTTAGACTTCTTTTAAAGATAGCTAGGACTAGAAAGATTAGACTAAGTGTTTTTATGTGATGTCAGAACTGCACTACTGAATTATTTTGAGTATTTCTGTGTGATCTCTGAACTCTTGACTAGCACTAACTGTGTAGTGGAAAGTATTGCCTTCTGGTTTTAATTATTTATTATTAAATATTTTAAAACCTTTTAACTGTGGCTGGTATCTGTAGAGATAATTTCAACTCTAGATTACATTGCATATTTATAGAGTTTACTGTCCAAGTCACTCTAAATAAGCCTTGACTGATTAGTCACACTTAACAACTGGATAATAATATTGCACAGTAATAATTGGACACCCTTTTAAGGGCCTTTGAGTAGTTGATAATTATTAGCTGGGTGTTGGCAGGGTACTACCGTATAGTCTGGGTAAAAGGGGCACCTGTGCCAGCCTTCCTCAGAAGTGTCGGTGTGGTTGTATAAACTCTTATCTCAAAGTGTGTGTGTGTGTGTGTGTGTGTGTGTGTGTGTGTGTGTGTGTGTGTGTGTGTGTGTGTGTGTCAGCTACTTGGGCAGGGACACGAAGCACTGGTTGGGCAGAGAGGGTGCTGAAGATTTTAGCTTGCCCAACTAGGCTGAGATCTGGACCCTATAGCTGTGCCAGTGGGGAGTCTTACTGGGGACCTGGAGAGCAAAGGAGTGACCAGCCCCAGACTGACTGTGATCTTGGTGTGCTCTTAAGGGAAATTGCACTTTACTGTGTGTATTTGTTATCCTTTCCTCTCATATGAGACGTCCACTCTGGTATTAGTGGTGAGGATTGAGGCTCCTTGATTGCTGGGCCAGGGCACGGGTGTCACATTTGTGTTTGGCAATGGTGGGATATCCACATCACATATTAATTGGTTGGCAAATACTAATTAGCTTGTAATGGCGTGGGTAGAGTGAATCCTGTAGCTTGTGTGCAGTGAGCTTTGAAGGTGTTTTGTACTATAAAACAGCCATACAGTGAATACTCAGTGTTCAGATCACAATTGTTTTATTTCTTTTGTTAGCTTAGTTAATCAGGGTGAGCAGGCAGCATGTCAGCAGAGGAGTATGGAAAGCTGACAAGGAGCCAGCTGAGGGGGGTGTGCCAGGCTAGGAGACAAGCATGTGGGTCTGTTAGCCTGGGGGAGACCCAGACATACTGCATAACTGGAGCCAGGACTGGTGAGGTGGTTACTTCAGGGAGGGAGCTACTCTGTAGCAGTGAAACTGAAGGTGAGCCACAGCTGCTTGTGGGTAGGAATGGTCCCTTGGACAAAGTGACTGCAAAGGTAGAGGTGAGTAGTGGTACCCAGGATGACAGTGAGGCACCACTGTCAGAGGATGCCAGATTTCCTGTGGAAGGGGAGCTGGGAAGGGTTACAAGGAGAGAGTTGAGACAGGCTCAGCTCTCAGACCCTACATTGCAAGGGCTGAGGCAGGTAGCTAGAGAGGCACCTGATTCTCAAGGAAAGGGTAAATCTGTATACTGGGACAAAGGGTTACTATACAGTGAGTTGACCCCTGAGGGAGGGCTAGAAGGTGAGAGAGTACAGCAGTTGGTAATGCCTAGAGCCTACTGTCTGGCGCTTCTAGCCATAGCCAAATACAAAAACCCTTGCACGTACTGCAAGTGCAAATGGCCAAAAAGCATTCAAGAACAAGACATGAGAGGCCAGCACCAAGTGTTGTATACAGAATACATTTATTGAATGAATAGCATCACACCTACATTATAAATGGTTGTATATGGAGTCACATGTTGGAACATTTCAGTGACATCCAAAACAAACGGCTGACTAATGCCTTATACAAACACCAAGTTAACTATCCCACCACCCACTTTTCCTTTACAGTGATTGACAGGATCCAGGGGGTTCGGTCTAACAAACTAGGCTGGCATTCAATTTTGAATAATAAGGAGAAATATTGGATTGTCAAACTAGGAGGTTTGCTTTCACCAGGTTTAAATGACCATTTATAATTTATTTATAATGTAGGTGCATTGTATATTATATATGCTTATTAATTTGTTAATTGAAATTCAGGAAATTACTTAATAGGAAGTATGACTGTTTTTGTATTTAAACACATGGTTTTGTCAGCATCTCTATTCACTGAAGAAGGCTAGTGAGTCAAAACCGGTATGGTGCTACTCATTCAATAAATGTATTCTGTATACAACACTTGATGCTGGCCTCTCATGTCTTCTAGCCATAACCCATGATATTCCCTTTGTAGGTGATATGGACATAAAACATACAAAGAGGCATATTATGCAGAACTTCTATTTATCTGAAATGTCCAGAGATGTAATAGGGTACTGCAGGACCTATGAGCAGTGCCAAAAGGTAGGCAAGGCAGGAGACAAGGTGAGAGCTCCTTTGATGCCTTTTCCTGTGATTGAGGAGTCATTTCAAAGGGAAGCTATGGATATTGTGGGTCCTCTGAGTACCCCAAGTTCCACAGGAAAAAAAGTATATCCTGGTGGTAGTGGATTATGCTACATGATATCCTGAGACAGTGGCTTTGTCCTCCATTGAGGCAGAGAAGGTGGAAAATGCTTTGTTAGAGATTTTCAGCAGGGTAGGTTTCCCAAATGAAATACTGACTGACAGAGGTGCCAATTTCATGTCAAACCTGCTGGCTTGTCTGTGGAAGTCCTGTGGGGAGAAGCACATGAAGACCACCCCCTACCATGCCCAGAATAATGGTTTTGTTGAGAGGTTAAACTCTACAATCAAGTCCATGCTATGGGCATTTGCAGATCAGTTTAAGAGGGAGTGTTGTTTGCTTACAGAGAGGTTCCCCAGGAATCCACAGGTTTTTCACCCTTTGAGTTGCTGTATGGGCATAGGGTGAGGGGACCTCTAGATTTAATTTGAGATGAGTGGGAAGGTGAGTGCAAGTCTCACAAGGAGTCTGTTGTGGTATACGTCCTAAACCTCAGGACAAGGCTTGGGGAACTCATGGGCCTGGCCCAGGAGAACCTGGCAGAAGCCCAACAGTAGAAAAAGGTGTTGTATGACAGGAATGCCCGAGCTAGAGAGTATGCTGTAGGGCAGCAGGTGATGGTTCTCATTCCTGTCAGACACAACAAGCTGCAAGCAGCTTGGGAGGGACTCTAGAAGGTGGTAAGAAAAGTAAGTGATGTTAACAACATAGTGGAACTGCTAGGCAGACAGCAGGGGCACGCATTTTACCATGTTAACATGATGAAACCTTACCATGATAGAGAAGCCCTTGTGCTGAGCATTTGAAGTGGATTTCAGGAGGAGTCTGAGGCAGATCTGGGGACTGATCTCCTCAGTGAGGCTCGGGCTGACACCTCAGTGGAAAGAGTAGCAATGTCCCAGCAGCTATCTCTTACCCAGGTTCGAGAAATCCACGCAGTGTTGCAGGAATTTGGCGACATGTTCACTGGGAAACCAGGGTGCACCCACCTAGTGCAGCACCAGGTGAATACAGGACCCCAAAGGCTAATTAGGCAGGCCCCTTATAGGGTGCCTGAGAGAGTTAGACAGACTCTGAGGGAAGAGGTACAGGAGATGTTGGAACTAAGGGTGATTCAAGAGTCCAACAGTCCCTGGGCCTCCGCAGTAGTGCTGGTGCCAAAGAAGGATGGCAGCACCAGGTTCTGTGTGGACTACAGGAAATTAAATAGTCACACAAAGTTGGATGCTTACCCCATGCCTAGGACAGATGAGGCCCTAGAGCAGCTGGGTGGGGCTAAGTATCTTACAACCATTGATCTTACCAAGGGTTACTGGCACATGCCCTTGACTCCCAGTGCTAGAGATAAGTCAGCCGTTGTGACTTCTTTTGGCTTGTATGAGTTCACAAAGATGCCCTTTGGGATGAAAAATGCTCCAGTGACTTTCTAGAGGCTGGTAGATCATATCCTAGCAGGAGCAGGATGGTTTGCCTTGCTTACTTAGATGATATTGCCATCTATAGCCATTCCTGGCCAGAGCACCTCCAGCATATCAGGGAGGTGCTGGGCATACTACAGAGTAAGCCGAGTAAATGTCAGGTAGGTATGGTGGAGGTCTCCTACCTAGGACATAGAGTGGGGAGTGGTAAGATAAGGCCAGAACCTGCCAAAAGTGGAAGCCATTCAGGCATGGCCTCCACCTGTTACTAAAAGGCAGGTGAGGGTATTTGTAGGGACAGCAGGGTACTACAGAAAGTTTGTTGCCAGTTATAGTACCATACCTGCTCCCCTCACAGACCTGACAAGGAAGAACAGGCCAAATAAGGTAGTGTGGACCCCAGCATGTCAGCAGGCATTCCAGAAGCTTAAATAAGCTTTGGGAGAGCCCCCTGTGTTAGCCAGTCCAGATTACAGCAAAGAATTTGTTGTGCAGGTCAATGCTTCAAACCATGGGGTGGGGGCTGTACTTAGCCAGATTTCTTCACAGGGGGAAGAGGACCCAGTGGTTTATCTCAGTCATAGGCTCCAACCCAGGGAGGAATGCTATGCAGCTGTAGAAAAGGAATGTCTAGCCATAGTGTGGGCATTGCAGAAATTTCAGCCTTACCCGTCAAGTATTGTGCACTGAAAGTATGCAAGCCATACAGCAGCTACAGTGGTTATTCTAGTGCACAGTGCTGGCCTTATTGTACCCAGTTATAGTCTGTACAGATACCATGGCCATTTACAAGTATGTGATACAAGTATACATGCACAATCATTTATGTAGTAGCTCAAGTCAGAGCACAGTGTCCGTAGTAGTTATCATAGTAGCAGCACTTGTTACAGACAGACATGAAGTTCCAGGATGACAATCAGGTGAGCAAAACTGGTTAGTGAAGTGGCAGCTAGGGGCTTGGTTTCACTGTCAAAAATACAAAATTAAGTGCTTTGCAAAATAAGAACCTAAAGAATCACCAGCTCTTTAGAAAAGCAGTGCAAGAATGGGGAGAAAAAAATGTGATCCTAGGATTCAGATCACAGTAAAGGAGAACCAGTTAAGCCATTGTGGCAAACAAGCAGCAAGCCAAAAGGATGTTGCACACAAGGGCTAACTCAAGCTTCTCTTAGACAAGGAATTAGTGTGACCTCACCTTTTAGTACTGCATGCACTTCTTCAAGTCTTAAAAGAAGGGGGCGTCGGAAAGGACAAAAGGGTTCACAGGTGTGTGATCAGGATGATTTGGGAACTAGCAGGAGAGGAGAGACCAAGGGAACTAAAGTACATTCCAAAGTTTGGAAAGCACAAGGGGGCATGATATATAGTCACAGAGGGGGAGCGCAAGTAGAAATGAGAATGAAAGGCACTAGAGAAGAGGAGGTGCATCACAACATAGGGCCTCATTTCAGCTCTGAGTTAGCATAAGGAGTAAGATTCTGCAGATAGTCAAGTTGTAGAAAGCAAAGGCAGGGCAGACATATTCTGAAGGAAGCTGCATATAAATCTGCTAGGGAAAGATTCCTTCCAATGGAAAAGTAGTTATGATTACCAACTGTCCTATCAGTTTCACAAGGCATTCTTTATTTGGTTAATTATGTCGTTTGAAAAACTCTGAAAATGGCACATATCCTGCAATATCAGGACTTAGAATTTTGTGACGTTCCTCTGACTCTTGCAAAAAAAGCTCAATGGTTATGTCTGAAACTCTTTAATATAATACAGCTAAAGCCAACATAATTATACTACACCTGTAAATAACATACCCTTTTACTATAGTTCCAACCACACTGCACCTTTTCTGACTAGCTGCTGTTTTGTGTTTAATTTATTTTTTAATTGCATGCCTCTGATGCTGTCTGGCTCTTTAAAAACACTTTTCCTTTAGATTATGTTTCAGTCACCCCCTCCCCCCATGCATTACCATCCAAAGAGGGTGGGTACGAGCTATGTAAAAGGAAAGTGGGTTAACCATACTGCATGCGGCACAGGTCATTTTATTCTTTCATGCAGTTTGTGACATCAGCACTACAGCTGGCAATGTGTATCACAATGCATGTACGGACATGTTTCCACGCTCACTAATGGCATCCATTTAACTGCAAATGGTCTCATACAGACCTTATACAGCAGGTTTGCTAGCAGCATCTCGGTCTGTAACAGGAAGAAAGTACACAATGACAGTTCCTCACCCCACAAAGTATGATTGGCTAAAGATTGTACATCTGTACCTCACTGCCACGAACCACCTTCTAGGACTATGGTAACTAGCCTGACAGCATACAAGGACACTAACCCATACCCTGGCAGTCCTGAAGCCTGATTTATCTGGAACCATGTAATGACAGAGGCAGCAGAGTTTAGATTCAATACACATTATTCATTTTTTTTTTATAAAAGTGTAGACCTGCCTGAAACTAGAATTTCACATTCTAATTACAATTATAACATTTACATGTGAATCTATAAGATGCATAACTAGGCAGTCTTCAGGACTATTACATGCCCAGTCAATAACCAAACAGTAACCACAGGTGAGATGCAGACCTTGCATCTTGTGTCTGTGAGGTCAATACCTTACCCTTTATGCCAAACCCAAGCACTGTCTGCACAGTCTGATATGAAGTTTACCACTTAATGCTCCATCCATTGGCAAGAGGTTCTGATATCACAAATAGAAAATTATGGGTCATTATGAGACCAGAAGAAAGTGAGCCACAAATGCCACAAACCCACTCTACAATGATCTACTTTTTGCTCCTCCCTGTGGAATAGTAAATGCATATCCTACCAATTTTTACCACATCATTTAAGAAATTGCAACAGAGTTGTGGATGACTGGTAAACTCTTAACTGCAAACCATCAACACCCTTTCTATATATGCTTGAATGCCAACACCTGTACAAGCACGTTGTGTGAATTTAAACAATTTCAGTCAAAGTTTCCAGTTTGCCTCTAAAAAAAAGAATATTTGTGTTGTGGGTCTTATCTACACAACAGTATGTACATATAATTATTATGAATTAATTCTGTATATTGTTTCTCTTTTGCATGCTCATGGATATTTCAAAGTTTAAATGGCATCTAGTTGGACCACACCAGAAACACAACTCAGTAATTTATTAGAATCATTGACTTTGTTCTGTGGAAAACACACCTATTTACAAACTTAATTTTATAATCAAATACTCAGGAACTGTTGGGTGTTACACGGAGTAAAGTTCAACCTTTATTGATGGGGCTCCGATTTACACCTACCCTGCTGTTTCATGACATCATGACATGAGTGATAAAAGTCCTATAACATGGGTAGCAATAGATAGGGTCATAATGTCTTGTAAGGCAACTTAGATTGTGAAATATATCAGTGTTCAAATTAATTTGAAAACAGCTGAAGGGGAGACTCTGTTGATAAAACTTATGATTAAAGGCCAAGCAGACTGTGCATAGTCGTGAAACAGACCAGACAACAGATTGTATCACAGACACACACATGCAGGAAATGTCTAAGCAGACAAGTATGAGAAATGACAGCTGTAATGCATATGGCTTTATTTAATATTAGAGTAGAGTTTGCAGCACTGTGGTAGGTATTAGCATGGGTAAATACAGATCCCTTTGAACCACTCAAATGTAAGTAGTTGAAAATAAACATTTTCGTTAACATAATTCAGACACATTATTCTTGTACTTTTATTTAACATAACTGTAGTTGAGCATACTCAAAGGTCAGTTTTACTTAAATTTCTTTGAAAAGTGCCAAAATGCAATATAGATTCCATGATGTGCTAAAGCAAACATTAGAAAACATATGAGAGACTAAAGTCTGCACTAAAGAGTAAATCTACAACACAAGGGAAAGTTTAGTAAAAACTCCAGGAAAAACATCGCCAAACAAACACTGCAGGTCAAATGTAAAAGTACTGAATAAAGACTGAAGTTAAAACTTGTTTCATAAAGATTAAATTCTACTGGTGCGTGTCAGATTTGCACCATTTCTACTTGTATAATATGGTACTCGAAAAATAAGTAAATTAGACAAGATACCTTTGTTTTCCTCTAAAGAGAAGAGAAGTCTATACATATTAAGCACTAATCCAGTTAATAGAGTTAATTCCTTGCAGACCAACTAATACATAAAGCAGATCTTTTGCTTGGTCTCTTTGTACGTGTAAGAAAAGCACTGTTTATTGAGAACTTTCACATCAAAATACTGTCCATATCACACTTACGAAGGCAAGTAGGTCAGGGATCATGATCATAGAGGGTCTGCAGACACACAAAGCTATTAGATAGGGTATATGCAGGCCACAGAACTGTTATATGCTGTCTTCATTGAGTTACAAGGACTTACAAGGCAAAAAGCTGAGTTCAGAGGTAATTGCCTCACTTCCACAAAAATCATGGACAAAGCACAAATAACTTCAGGGGATGGGTGTCCGTCATTAAGTACCTATCCCTGCAGCAGTGTTACCCCTAACAACACTTCACTATCAAGACAGATGTTCCCTTATATGCAGGGTTTGCTAGTTTGACTGCTGCTGTTTCAGTGATGAAGTCCAGTACTATTAAAGAAATAATACAGTGGGGGGTAAACTGCCAGACTGACCCTACAGAGGACCGCTTCCCATTCTGCTTCTTTATATAATGTCAACACATATGCATCCAATCAGCTCTTTGGACAGGTATGCTTATGTGCACTCTGAGTCCTCCAGTCCAGTCTTGGATGATGCTTAATTTTAGAAGTTTAAGGTAAAATGCTGCCAACAAGCTTCACATCATGAAGTCCCGCATGTTGCATTTAACTGCTGTGAAAGATTAAGTGGTTGCCTCTGAAAAGGGGTTGTGGTACTTAGGTTTACCCTGTTAACAAGTAGATAAAAAAATCTCCATATTTAGAAAGATAACAAACCACTGCACCTCTGAAAGATTACAGACAAACCTCCCTCCCCCCATTAGCTTGTCAGTAACATTAACCATGGCACTAGAGTTTTGTGAGAAATTCTATCTCTGTGCCTTAGGTTAATTTTTTTAAAGCACAGTTTAAGACATTGACAGTGCAGTCTACAGGCTCAAAAAAAATTCTAAATGACTAGCAAACATAACCTGGATTCACACCTTCTCAAGTGCTTACCTACCCATTTATAAGTTTGCCTTGCAATGTGAGGCATGTCAGAGAGTTCAGATACTTCCCCAGGCATCACGCAGTAATCACATAGCAGTGATGAGATCTGAATCACTGGTCCTCTGACCTGCATTCTTGTCACAACTCATGTTGGAGTTCACTGATAAGAGGAAATATTATCTTTAGTTATCTATAGCCTCTAAGACCACCATCAAAGCCTCCTACATACTGCTGAGTCACCAGATAGTCTAGTTAACATGGTGTCTGGTTAAGAAGCCTGCTGCAGGGGACATGTGTGAGATGAACCAGCAATTGCTGAAAATTTAATGAATTAGACCTCCCACTCACTCACAATTCTCTCTTTATTTTTTATTTTTTTAATGTGTTTATTTATTTAATTTTGAGCATCATGTTTGCCAGCTCTGATTAGTAAGAAAATGGACAAAAATCACAAGAATTTAAAAAAATATAATTTTAAATAATTTCAGCAAAGTTATAGAATCAACCAAGAAGAAATGTAGTCAGGTAAAGTGAACTGTTCATAACTGTATAGTACAGATGGAATCAATGAGCAGCCATGTTATGGCGACAGGATGCAACTCATTTGCAGCTTGATACTTTAACAAAATTCTGTCAACAACAGAAATGTAGAAACCTAATTTTTTTTTGCTGTTTTTTATGCAGATGTTAGTTAAAATGGAAGAGTAGCAAGGCCCTGTATACCCATGCAGGTAGAAGTACAGTATGCAGAGTTAGGCTTTGGTTATGATGGGAACCCAAGTGCCTGCCTAGGATGATGCAGGAATCTGTAAGGAAAGTTTTAATCCTTCTGTAAATGACCAGCTTCCAACAGAATGTTTAATATTAGTTTTGTCGGCTGGGAACATACAAGTAGGTTATGTCAATTCACAATGGAGGCCTAGGAAGAAAAACCCTAAACAAGCATGCATACAATTAGAAGCCTATGCATGAGAAAAACAGTTAAGAAATGATTTAACCAATGTACAAAATACTGCAGCTTAGATAAGTAGCATGTATAACAAGACATTCAGTCCACCTTTTAGAATGTGAACTGGAGATTGTCCATGAGAGAGAGAGTGTTCAATCATTTCTCTGCACTGAAGACTACAGCAAAGGCAGCAGGAGATGTACATAAGGATGCAGTCCTTGTAAATATGCATTTCCCTCACTCATCTGTCAGCTCAGCATTAATATAACCAAAACTTATGCTTCCTCAGACCTAAATGGCACTGCTGCCCTGATGGAAGGGACTTCCCTTTACGACACTATTAAGATATGAAAAAAACTACCAAGGCTGTGACACACCATGATTAGCTTTCAGAAGTATAATGTTCGAAAGGTCTTCTGTGCAGACCAGTAATGAGGATACCAGTCTGGACCAGAGATGGGTTTAACTGATTCGGTTACAAAGCAGTTTTTAGAGGAAACCCTAGATAGTTCTTTTCCTAACACACATACTAAATTAGTATTGTGGAATATCAGCAAGATGAATAGCCTTGTTATGAGAGGTTGCCATTCCCAACATTTTAACATGACTAAGCCATACGTAAATTGCCTCTAACAGGCATATCTCAGCCCTCTAGAAGGCCTGATACTAATTCAGCTGGAGGATAAAATTAAAGTCCCATCTTTACCCCGCTCTAACGGGTCTATATTATAACATTGAAGTCTTACAACTTCGAATGTTATAATATTGAACCCATTAGAGCGAAACACCAGAAAACCGAACAGTCAGAATAGCCAATTTTTTCCCAGGGAAAAAATTTGCTGTTCCGACAAACATACACACAACACAAGCACACCAAAATAAATAATCCACACACATACACTTCACAAAACCCTACACTAAACCATATATACACCACTAGCTATCCACTTACCTTAACCTAACCCTAACCCTAAGGTCCCTAACTATCGCACACTCACCTTACCCGCTCCCTAACCCTAAGGTCCCTATCGCACACTCACCATTGTTCGCACACTTACCTTAACCCAGTCCGTAACCTTCACTCCACAGTCGAGGAAATAGTGAAGCTGCAGATATGGCCCATCGAATACTTTCCCTAGGAAAGTATTCGGTGTTCTGCAGCTTTGCTATTTCCAGCGTTCGCTGAATAGGGTTTGATATTATAACATTAGAAGTTGTAAGACTTCGATGTTATAATATAGACCCACTCTAACAGGGCATGGCACCCCTGCTAAGATCCTTCAGTAAGGGTTTTTTTTGTTGTTATTGTTATACATACATGGAAAGATCATGTTTAAATGCAGAAATCTCCAACATAACCGAAATGCAGGAAAATGACTAGCTCTGTGCATCTTATTTATTTTTATTTATTCACATTTGTTAACTGGGTTGGTCCAGCTGGGCTTGTGGCCCATTTTCAGTGGAGACCCGAGGAGAAAAGCTCCAAAAAAAAAAAAAAACACAAACAGTTTACAGAGAATCAAACATTTGTGTGAAAAATATGGTCAAAATCAGTTATGCAAGAACATTAGAGAGGCAAAGCAGAAATGCAAACACATGATATATACACATCAATATTTTTACAGACTAAAAAATATATTTACATATTTACAAAAATAATTAAGTCCAACAGTATTGATTGTATAGTTTAATAAGTATCCACAATAGTGGAGTACTTAGTTGTATATGGAGGGACTGAAAAGGTATATAATATGGTTGTGGGGACCTTAAGTAGGGGCTTGACAATTTCATATTTTGGAGTTGAGTAGATGAAATCTGAGTTCTTCTTTAAAGTGGGATGGGTGAATGATGGAACAAATGTCTCTTGGGAGTTTGCTCTAGGCTTGGGCCACAGAGTGTTTATATAGGAGTTTGCCAGTTATTTTTCGGGGTTGGTAGATTTGTAGTAGTTGCTGATTAGAGGTATGGAGAGTCTGCAGAGGAGTGTACATAGAAAAGAAGGAAGAAAGAGCAGGGCAGGATGAAGGTTTGTAAAGAATGAAGTGTAACTTTTGAAGTTGTGACAGCAGTAGAAGATGGGGGAATCCTAACCAGTGGAGAGTATTAAGGGCAAGGCAGTGATGTGTGTTGTATGGAGAGTTTATGATAAATCTACCTTGTGGTAAGTTTGTTGGAGTTTGTTTAAAGTTGTAGTTAGGATGTTGGTGAGTACTGGGGGAGCATATAGAAGGGAGGGGAGAAGAGCTTGTGCAAGGGAGAGTCTAGCATTTATAGTTAGATTTTTTGTTGCGATACAGTAACCCAAGTTTCTGGTGAGTCTTTTTTATACTTTGGAAGATGTGCAAGTTGAATTTGAGTTCATCATCTATTTAGTGTGACTTTAGGCTGGATAACAGTGTTATTAAAGGAAGTAATAGTAAAGGTGGATTTGAGGTGAGAGAGAGATTGGGGGGAAAATAATAAGAGTTTGGTCTTTTTAGGGCTGAGAATGAGTAGATTCCTGGACAACCACTGTTCAGTGAAGAGGAAGGCCTGTTGAGTAAGAGTGTGGAGATTGGAGATATTGTCTGAGATGGAGATGAGAGTCAAGTCGTCTGCATATTGGATGAGAGAGGAGTGTTTACAAGAAGTATAGAGGTCACTGGTAAAGGCATTAAATAGGAGGGGACCCAGGATGGAACCTTGTGGTACCCCAGTTGGGACAGGTATGAATGGAGAAATAGAAGAGAGCCATTTAACAGATTGCTGCCTGCAGGATAAGTGACTAGAGAACCAGGCAAGGGAGGAAGAAAATAGATTGAGATCTTCAGATTTAGATAGCAGTAGGGGATGGGAGACTATATCAAAGGCTTTGGAAAGGTCAAGGGAGAGACATGATATGAATTTGTTATTGCCTAGGGCCTCAGCAATGATATGTGTAAAGGATAAGAGGGCAGTAGTTGTGGTGTGGTTGGACCAGAAACCATGCTGAGTTGGAGTAAGGAGGTTATGCTGGAGGAGGTACTTGAGTAATTGCGAGTGGATACATTTTTTGAGAATCTTAGAAAGGGAGATAGAATAGCTATAGGTTGGTAGTTAGATGGGTCTATAGAGTTTCCACCTTTATGCAGGGGAGTAGTGAAAAAGGATCTCCACAGGGTATGAATGGTGGATTCCCGAATAGATACTGGATAGGCAATGGTAAAGTGTTTATTGAGAAGAGTAGCAGTTGAGGGGCAGCCTGGAGAGAGAATTTTGTTAATAGTATACCAGAACTTGTGAGGGTTGGATTAGTTATTGAATTGGGCAGAGTTATAAAAGGACTTTTTGTCATTATTAGTTTGTTTTTTTGTAAGATTTCTGAGGTGTCTATAATTATGTAGTAGAGGTAATTCCTTTGTTTTGATCCAGGCTTTCCAAGCTCTATCTCTTTTTTGCATGAGGGACTTAGTTTCTTTTGAGAGCTAGGGAGGATAATTGAGTTTTATTCTAACCTTCTTAGAGAGAGCAAGGGAGTTCAGGGTATTCAGGAAGATGCTATTGAACCTAGTAGCTGCATCACTGAGATGGATTTGTTTAAGGATGGACCAGTCAATGGTGGATAGAATAGATATGAATTGGACTACATTAAAATTAGAGAGTTTTTGGCAATCTCTATAAAGGTGAAATTTGGGAGGTTGGATGGTGTATCTAAGGACTGAGGTGGGGGGTGGTCACTAAGTTGGTCTGGTAGGGTAGTGGGGTTGTGGTAGTGCTGAAGGGAGTTGGTGAGTATCCAGTCAATTATGGAGCCAGAAGATGAGTTTTTATGGAGGCGGTGGGTGAAGATATCAGTTGATGGAAACCATACAGGTTGATGTTGAGTTGTGAAGAGTCAGTTTTAAGTTTAGACCAGTCTAGGTTAACATCACCTAAGATGAGAGTTTCATAGGGAATATTGTGGGAAAACCAGAATAAGATATTCTCTCATGTGGATGAATTGTTTCCAGGAGAGATATAGATGGCGACAACAGCTAATTTTCTGTGAGGGTTAAAGTGGCAATTAAGAATGATGAGTTCAGCTGGGTGAAAGTCAGGGATGGGTGTGGGGAAAGGTGAGAGAGTGAGGCTACTGGAGTGGAGGATGGCTACACCACCCCCTTTTTTGGGAATCTATCAGAGCGATAGATATTATAGCCTGGTGGGAGAATTTCATTGTTAGTGATATGTGGCTTAAACTAGGTTTCAGATAAGGAAAGGATGTGAGGGTTTGTATGTGTTATCTAGACATGGAAATTGGTGATTTTGTTGGTTAGGCTTTGAATATTTAGAGAGTATATTGCCAAGTGCTTGGATATGGATGAATTTAGTGTAAGAGGCTGGGAATGGTGAGAGGTGTTTGGGGAAGGAAGGGAGGTAGAAGTTAAGGGGGTTGTTTGATTGAGGGGAGAGAGGGAGTGGCCAGGGTTGGGGTGGACATCCCCAGATATGAGTAAGTTATTAGTGAGAAGAGGGAGTACAGTAGTACATAGATGTAGTTTGTGTAACTTGCATTTAGATTTGTAGGTAGGAGGGTGGATTTGCAATATAGACAGTTTATGAAGAGAAGAGGTTGAAAAGGGCTGGGGATATATGAAAGTAGGAAGGTGTAGAATGAGTGTCAAAGGTATAGGAGGTAGGAGACCCTAAAAGAGAATAAGGAAGGTCTGAGTGATAAAAGGTTAGAGCAGAGAGAAGAAGTAGGGGTGAGGTGGTAATGGATAAGCTATTTCATTTTTGATGGAGGATGTGGGGGTTATAGACCGGGTGTAATAGTAAGGGAATGAAGTGGTGTATTTGGAGTCTGACAGGAAGTAATTTGTCAGTGGATGTTGGGGAAGGAAGGGGAGGGAGTGGATGGTATAAAGGAAATTGTAATGGGGTGGGTGGGAATGGGGGTAGGGTAGAGGAGCGGAGTGAGCCCGAGCGGAGCAAGGGTGAACGGAGTGGGCAGGGCCAGATCAGCAGTGTGAAGCAGCACTGGAAATAACAATCAGAAAGGAAGCAACTGTATAAATCAGAGATGAAGAGGTAAGAAGAGAGTAAGCCAGAGATGGAAATATTGCAGATATAAATTTAAAAACAGGAGACAAAGGGTACATAAGACATACTAGGGGTTAAATAGCACTCTAGAATGTGGCTGGCAACATTACACCTACATATACTGGAACTATTGAGAGTTAAAATAACATCAAACTAAAAGCTATTGCTACTATTGTTAGTTAAAACAACAAGGAATATGGTAGACTGCTGGTGCTGTTCTGCCTAAGTTACTACAGCCAGAAAAACTAACCTGCGCATGTGCTCACCTGCCCTTTAGTAATTCTTTAAATGATAAGGAGCAGTTCACTTTTTAAAATGCAGAATGTTTTAAAAACACATTCAAAGTGTGGATAAATTACAGTAGAAAGAACACATACAGTTTAGCTAGAAAGCTGTGTTTTTTAGTTTGTTTCTGGAGCTGCTTCAGGCAGGTAACTTAAGCAGATTTATAACACTTTCACAAGGTATTTTGCTGGGTGAGCCTGTTGGGCATGGGATGACCACAGAGTGTTTAACCCATCGGGAGAAGCTGTAAGAGATAAGGGGGAACACATACAAAAGGTTATAAGAAGAAAGGAAGAAAAGACATAAGAGAGACCAGACCTAGAAAAACTCTAGAGAATCAGAAGTATAAGTGAGGTATAATACAGCACTAAAAGTAAATGCATTAGCTTATACAGAAAAAGCAAATATTAGCAAACACAGTTAACTAAGCCCTGCAAGCAGAGCAGAAAACAATTCTTAAAATCTGTAATGTAGCACTAGGAGTAAATGCAGTAGTTTGTCCAAAAAAAGCAAGATGTAGCAAACACAGTTAACTCTGCAATGACAGAGTGTGTAGTACCAGTGTAAACACAGCAATAAATAAAACAGTATGTCTTGCACAATACTTTCTAAAGCCAGAGAGCACACAGGCAGGGGGGAGTAGAACTTCCATGTGGACTGCACAGAAGCTAGAAAGGATTTTACAGACGGCACCACAGGAAGGAAGGGAAAATTAAAGAGTCTGGGGGAGGGGTTGGAAAGAAAAGATAGTGAAAGAAACTAGGGGAGGGGTTGGAGAGAGAGTGGAGATGGATGTCACAGTGGCCTAGCTGGTTGGAACCAGAACTGACAGGTCCAGGTCAGCAGTGTGAAACAGTACTGAAAATAATCATAAAGGAAGCAACTATGAAAATCTGAGCTGAAGAGGTAAGAAGAGAGTAAGCCAGAGATGGAAATGTTGCAGATATAAATTTAAAAACAGGAGACAAAGAGTACAGAAGACATACACCCTGTCTTCACAATGTTGAAGGTGTATGGTGACCAAAAAGTTTAGAATTTCACTAACAGAAAATACAAGAAAAATATTGTAAATCAGTGTACAACTCACTGGGGTTAACAGACATTGGAAGGTCTTAGGCAATAGATGAAGTGTGATACACATCTGTAATTTCAGTACTACTCCATAGCCTGTATTGCAAAATGTACTCTTCCCCAAACCTAGAGGACATTGCTACACTGACAGAAGTTACTTTAAAATGTACCCTTGCCCAAACCTAGAGGACATTGCTATACTGACAAAAGTTACTTTGTCCTCCTACCAAATAAAGGATTTTTGTTAGTGTTTTTTGATTTGGTAACAAATTTCCTCCTTGGACCTGAACACTCCTAGCCTTCTATATCACCATCACCGCTCAGACTTGATGAAACTCATTAATAAGCTGTTACAGACTTACATTTTCATTGAAATGCCTTTAATCATCCTCATCACCAGTTGCAAACTCCATTCATCAGGTAGTGTGGATAAAACATGATACATAAATTACTAAGTCCTACAGATTTTAAGTTATAAAAATTTTGCCGAATGTTTGCAATGCATATAATTAAAGAGGCTATAAATGTTCATTTGGATGGTAAGTCTTCAGTAGGGGGGGAAGCTAAGTGGTCTAGAGCTCCAAAACTTAGATCATGTCCCTCATCGCAGACTTCTTGGACTCATTCCAGCAGTCCTCAATGAAAGCTACAGGCAAGATTTGCATGTCCCAAATAAAAAAGCTGTAGTATTCTTTAAGGGGCTACTGTTGTTTAAGCTACATCAAACACTGTTGGAGTAATCTTAAAAGATTGTTTACAAAAGGCAGCTTGAAAAGGGTACCTAAGTACCTGAGATCTGTAAAACCAGCTGGCCCAAATAAGCCTTCTGGTAGACATGTATGAACGTATGTCCCAGAATGCCTTACTCTCCATTTTATATATTTTTAATATGCACAGGGCCCAAACCTGTCTCCCTTTATAACAGCACACCTACACTATTATGGTTCCAAAATAGGATATAGACACAACCTGTCTTAACATAACAGCGCTTGACAGTTCAGTTTTGATCACAAAATGCAAACAATCTCTGCATAGAGACAGAAACACTAAAATCTGTTTTACCCCAACACATTTTGACTAAACCACACAAATAGGCATTACATCAAGAGCCATCCACATCACGCAGATCACAGGATGAAATGCCCTTGTTAGATTAAGCTACAGCCTGAAATTCATAGACAATTAGGCTTTCCCAGATTTTCTATGAAAAAAATCAACCACCACCCATCAGCGCTGTAAAAAAGCAACTCTTTCAAAGTTAACTTCCAAATAATATAAAGTTAGGCTACTTGTCAAGCTCCTCTAAGTAACATTTACATACTAAAAACTGAAAAGGTTAAACAAACAATTGTAAACTTGTCTTACCCAAGCAAGTCACAATAGGTGTAATGCAAGACAAGTTATCTGCCCAATATATTCCTCCTCTTCTCCCCAGTTTCAAAATGAATAGTGTACAAGCATAACAGACTGCCATAACTAGGATAAGATGTGAAGCTGATGTGATCAATTTTAGCCAATTCTATCAAAACTATTAGTACCTTGAAACTTGTGATATAATGCTGGGGTGAATATGAAATTCCTGTAGTCTGTTAATAAGGTTGAAGATAATGAACCAAATAAGCTTTTGGTAGGTCTAATAATGGGACTCAAACAATGTTGTTTTTGTTGAATTCAATGAAGATCTAAATCTTGACATGACAGATAAGACTGGTTAAAATAAGGCATGGCCTTAAGTCATGCTGCCGATCCATGTGGTGGCAGTTAGTTAGAAATGAGATATTTGTGCAAAGTTATTTGCACAGGTTTACAGACTGAGGGCAGAATAGCAATGGATAAGGTTTGAAAGGAAAGTAAGGTGCTACCTTTGTATGACTGCAGAATGAAAGTCTGTTTCCATCAATCCAGAATAGTGTTTTAAGCAATACTATAATCATATACTAGATTTACTGGGCAGGCAAACTTGGAGGGGAATTAAGAAGTTTACTGGAAATTTTCTCTAATGAGGTTATAATTCAAGTGCTTGTTTAGTTCATTCTTCAGTATGTCTCCTCTGTCTAAGGGTGCCTTGTCCTGCCCAGCTGTAAAGAAAAGCTTATAATATAAATACACACAGATAAAGATGGAAACAATCCTAAAAACTAAGCCAATATGTCTATTAAACAAAGTCAGTAAAATCATGCAGAAATTAATGGCAGATGAGATAACAGAAGCCAATAATTAAATAAACCTATTTTGTAGAGACAGTATGCATTTCTGTAAGGGTGTCTATACAATCAAATTTCTTATTTTGGAGGGACCTGGTGTCAGACATCACCGAAAAAGGAACACATTTAAAAGAACTGTCGCTAGAGTTTAGCAAGTGAAAGAACTAAGAATTATGGCCATAAATAAGATTGACATCTACTGGATGAGATAAAGGTAGACAGACAGGACCATTAAATGAGTTTGTAGCCTGTCAAACACACAGTTTCCTATACATTAATTACCCACAGGAATCTAGGCTGGGACTACTATTCTGTATGGCTCAGGGCTTGGGTCTGAAAGTGCTACTGCATTAAATACATGCATGACATTCAACTTTGTTCAGCATTGCCTCTGAACTTAATTTTACAGATCTGCAGTTATCAGCTGATAAAATAAAAGGCAGGGTCAAAAAGGTTTTGCATTATGGTTACATGTTGAATAGGTGGCATACTCACCTTTGGTGCTGGAAGACCAGAAGGCTGTGGGTTCCATGCCCATTCTAAGTGGTTGAGTTGTCGACACTGCAGTCCAATATTAGGGTTGCTGCACTAGTGAGTGGGCCATCCTTTGGATGAGGTATTAAACCAAGCTCCCGTCTGCTTAAATTACTGATAGCTCAGGTGGATATAAAAGATTCCACGTCACTGATCGAAAAGAGTAGATGAAGTTCCCTACCACCCTGGGCAAATTCCACCTGTTTGTATAAATGCCACCTTGGGTATCCCCTGAAACTAGGTGACTAGTCTAGTGCGACAAACTCTGTCAACAAAGTATAAATAAAAATTACAATAAAGCAAGATAGCAAGAAGCTATAGATGGACAGTTACAAAGACGGGTCCAGGAAAGTAAATAATGTGGGAAGAAATAGCCAGGGAATTGTTATGGCTAGGCTTGTATAGGCCCTAGGGCTGATAGCCTAGTACCAACCTATGAACCTATGAACATAACACCTCATGTAAGCAAAGACCTTGGTATCCAAAGATATTAAGACTGCACATGAGAACAAAGACCTTTAGCAGTAATGAGAAAGTAACCTGCTGCTTTTTACACATACCAGAACTCCCTCAATCCCATTCTCTTGTGTACAAGACTAGTGTGGCCTATTATAGAGGAAGGAAATACAAGTATAGCACCTACAGTATATGCAAAAAAGATGAATATGCTAGAAAGGTTTCAGAAAAGCTCACTAAAATTTCTAGACATCAAACAATTGTAGCCTTCTTCTATGTACAACTTCATAACTTTCTGTACTTTAGCATGTTGAGAGTTAAGGCAGTACTTAATTATGACTTATAAGAAATTATCATGAACTGATGCCCAGTATAACATGGGCTAAATATGAGATATATACTTTATGATTATGGAGGGTAATCCCTTGTTAGTGAAGCAAAATAAAAGGTATATTGTTATAATCCTGAGCATATCAAAACAATCCTGTCTTGGCTTGTGATTTACTATGGAGTTGACTGGTAAGAGAAGTTTTATTTGAACTTATATTGTATCTGCTATCACTGTTTTTTCACTGTTTGTAGGTAAGAAGGAGCTGCTTGTTACCAAGATTCAGTGCACAGAGGAAATTCCTAAGCATATCTAAACAATCCTGTCTTGGTTTGTGATTATTTATCTTTTCTGTTAAAAAGTGCGACTGTGTGCGACGTAAAGGATTTAAAACTTTTGTCTTGCTTGTAGATCTTGTATGGTCAGAACAACTTTACTGTACTTTATTATTTAGTTGTATTAGTTATATATTGCTGGTGTGATTTTTTTGTCATACAATTTAAGTTCTCTTGGAATTCAGTGGTTACTGATTTTGATTATTATTTTTTTCGCAATATTTTATTAATTTGAAGCTGAATATGGATTCCTTAAATGAATATGCAATTAAAGATTTGCTAATGCACAAATATTTTGCACAGTGTAATAAATGCTATGCATATTTAAAGGTAACAGCTGGTAACACTGGTGATATGTGTTTCTCGTGTCAGAAGTTAGATGATTCGCTTACCATTGTTAGAAGTAAATCTAGACTTAATGATGATGATTGCACATGTGCAATTGGCATGGCTTGGAGAACAGTTGTTTCATATTTTAATGACGGGATTGATGAACTAAATAATGTTAGGCATAGAACACATAGAACACATTTAGGAAAGGATGCAACTATTTTCTGCAAAGATCATTCAACCCCTATGAAACAAGACAATGCCTCTGACAACTTTGTAATTCTGGACGAAAGTATTCAGCAATCTGAGCATCCAGTTTGTTTAGACAGAAACAAAAAAGAAAGGAAGAAATTCACAACAAATAACAAGGGAAAAAATGATTAATGACTGTAAAGGAAAGAGAATACGTAGTAAAAAGGATTCTGCTTTGTTATGTAACACACAGGTTACAGGGAATGATGATATTTTTCTATCAGAAAACCTTCAGTCTACAGAAAAAAGCATAATTTTTCCAATGGAGAAGGTAGAAAAAGGAGGCAAGGGGCAGGTGAAAAGGAAGAAATCAAACTTGAGCATGGAAGGACCGAAGAACATTACAGTAAGAAAAAAGAAGAGAAAGACAGATGTTGACTTCATAGCTCAAGCTGTGGATTTACAATAGCAGCTGGATGAGAATTTAATACAAAATGAAAACAGTGGGATTAATAAGACTAATAGTGATGAAGATCTATCCTTTGTAATAATTGATAGAGCAGATATTACTGTATTGGAAGCTGAAGATTCTTCAGGGCTGGTCAGAAAAGATATTCATGTAACTGGAGATTCAGTTATTAGAGGAACTAATACTTATATTTGCAGGGATGATAATGAACATCGAATAGTGTTATGCTTGCCAGGAGCAAAAATAAAAGATGTGAGACAAGCCTTGGAATGCCTTAATGTAAGGAAGTAGGGATCTATTTTTATTCATGTTGGTATAAATTATGTCATCTGTAAGGATTCTCTGACTGTTAGTAGGGAACTACCTATAGCTTGCACTGGTGTTAGGAGGTATTTTTCACAAATCACCTATAAAAAGGACTGTCAGGTCACTGTGAATGAAAATATTTTTGGGGGTAAATACCTACATGGAAAAAAATGTCCTGCTTTAAAAAATGAAAATGTGTACAGCATCTAAGCCTTGTTTAGGGCACACGTGTGTCAAGACAGGGTGGTATGCATTTGTTAAGATCAGGGAAGAGAATTTTTGCAGCAGATATTTTGCAGTATTTGACAATCACTAGGTGGGATTTTTGCCAGGTCAAACATTTAACAGTTAACAGATAGCAACATTTGATGCATCTCTGATGGGTGTTAATGCTAGGAGCATTAATAATGATTTTTTATTGGAAAATTCGGTACGTTCTTACAAGATTGATGTTGTTATTGTTTGTGAAACATGGTTAAAGAACAATGACTGGAAACCAGTTCTGTCAGGGTATAAATAAAACAGACATTCTAGCAAAAAAATAATAATAATAAAAACAGGTGGAGGTGTTATGATAGGGATTAAAGATAGGTATGAGCCTGTGATTATTACATGTTCAGTGATAATACCATTACAATAGACTGTGTAACTGTGACAATAAAGACAACCTTAGAACATATAACAATTGTTGGAGTGTACAGACCACCAAAGTCAAGTGCTGATGACCTAGAGGAATTCATACATTTCATACATGAAACACAGGAGGGAAGAATAATATTAGCTGGGAACTTAAATTTACCAGAAACAGACTGGAATAATATTGATTCAACAATGTTAGTAAAGAAATTATTCACAGAGTATATTCAGGAACACCAAATGCTTCAAATTGTAAAAAAAACTACCAGAGGACTGAATATACTAGATATTGTCTGTGTTCCCAAAGAAATTACTGCAACTTCAAGTCAAGTTTTACCACCATTGATGTCCAGTGATCAAGGGGTTATAAAGGTTAATTTGTTGCTAGATAATTCTCCCAAACTGAAATCTAAGACAATGCACAGAAGGTTAATTACAGATTATATGGAAGCAAAACAGTTACTATGTAAAACTAACAGGAGTGAAGTGTTCAGTGGAAAAACTGCAGATGGAATGTGGAATGATTTGAAAGAATAACTGAGTGCAAAAAAATGTTTAACATCAGGATCAAGGCATATAACATCAGGGGGATATATTTCCATAAGAACAAGATATCTGATTAAGTTGAGAGACAAAAAATATAAGAAATGGAAGAGAGGTCGAACTACAACTTTGAAAATTGAAATAAACAAGCTGGACAAACAGATGAAACATAATTTATATAAAAATATTGAGCATTATAGAAAACCTTTTCATAGATGCATAATATGTGGAAGGAGTAAAGACACACAAATTGACAAATTGTGTGCAGATTCTAAAATGTATTCTCAGACACAACAGATTATAGATATATTTACAGAATCTTATGCAAAACAATCTGGTTCCACAAAAGGGGTTATATGTTGTCCTATTGACATCCAGGTAACCCCAGATACTGGAATCAAACTAGATTATATTGAAAAAGATCTGCACAAACTGGATCCAAACAAAGCATAGGGAGGAGACGGAATTAGTAACAATGACCTGAGAACACTTCAGCAAGAACTTACAGTTCCATCATATCTATTATTTACTAGGTCATATAAATATGGGGAGATTCCTCAAGATTGGAGACATACACTTATTAAACCTGTCTTTAAGGGAAAGGGGAGTAGGACAAACCCAGAGTCACACAGACACAAGTCTACTTTCATGTTGTGGAAAAATAATGGAGAAGGTAATACTGGATAAGTTATTGTCAGAACTGGATAAGTTGGGATTTGAAACCATATATCAGCACGCATATGTTGAAAACAGATCTATTACCACCTGCAACATGATATTCTATAACACTATAATAACAGCTATGAATGAAAAATTGTGCTGTGATGTAATTTATATAGAGTTAACTTCAGCATCTGACAGGGCCATACACACAACACTGATCAATAAATTAGTGCAACTAGGTATTGATGTACTCTTGATAATATGGATAGCTGCATAGCTTACAAATAGGACACAACTGGACAGGTGAAATCCTTGGTTACAGTCAGGGTGTGCCACAGGGCTCTGTACTAGGCCCTTACTTGTTTAGATTGTATCCTTCAGATCTAACTTTTTCATCTGAGTTCTACAGCCTATATGCAGACAACCTGAAATTGTGTAAACTGATTACATGTGTTACAGATAAGGCATGTCTGCAAAATAACTAAATTGACCATTTGGACACAGGAGAATAATATCCTGTTAAATACATAAAAAACTAAGCATATGAGACTTGGGAGACATAAATTGAAAGGTGAATATTTAATAAAGCACACAGTGATTGAAACTGTAGACTCACTTAAGGACCTAGATATGTGAGTAGATTCAGCTATGAGTTTTTCTGATCATTTCAACCAATTGGTTAATGATAGTTATAGAACTATAGGTTGTATATAAAGATTTATGAACTCTATGAAATAAAAAATAATGAAGTCATTGTTTGTTAGTTATATTAGACCCAAACTTGAGTATGGAATAACAATATGGAAACCCTATAAGAAAACAAGCATGAATAAACTGGAAAGAGTGGAAATATACCAAGGGCATCCATGGATGTTAAAATTTAAGTTACTATGATAGACTAAAATATCTGAACTTGTACAGTGTCTTTTACAGATATCTAAAAGGAGATCTTATGCAGGTATATAGGGCATTTAGAGACAACTACCTCTGGGAATGTTTGGGGTTATCAAAAAGTACTAGAAAATCATCAGACAACCTATGTAGAAGATTCTATAGGAATGAGAAATGTACTAATTGGTTCTCTGACAGAGTAGCTGATGCATGAACACACTACCAAATTACATTAAAGCAAGTACTAGATTAGATATTTTTAAGAACAGCCTGGACACTTATTATTGGGAAAAAGTGTTTTGGTATATTGGCAAGCTAGAAGGGCATTAATGCCCGTACTTGAAATATTTGTATGTATGTATGTATAATTCTGCCTGGACAGAATGTACAGTCATGTTATATTAAGGATGCAAAAACTGGCAATTTTAAATCTAGTTTTAGTAAAATGGACAACATGATATAATTTGGGACAAGCAATAGTTATGTTATGATGTTGAGAGTTGTGAAAGTAATGGTGTGTCAATGGTGTGGCTGAGGAAAGTGCACTAAATGGGTGATTATAGAATAGTTTAACTACTGTAGAGTCAGTAGAGTCAGGGGCATCTTAGGGTCTTGTTTTTAATCTGGATTAAGAAGCTTGTTTACATCTGTAGGAAAGGACACAGTATTAAAATATGATGTAAACTGAAAGTTGTTAAAGCACTGTTGTTGGTCAATACATACTAAAGACTTGCAGCTATCATATGCAGTTTTATTGCAAAGTAGCATCAACTTTATTATGCATATCTCCAAAGCCTGTCTTTATTCCACACTGTATATCTCATTTTAGGGCTAAACCAGAGAGAACTTTTGATGCTTAATAGTCAAGGTAGGGCAACAATGTCATATATTATGAGAAAGATGTATTTATAAAAAACTCTCTAGCTTGGTCAGATGAACAAATAAATGTTACAGAGGACTAGTCTGGACAGCAGAAGTTGAAAATATAGATCAAGTCAATTGGTCTTGCGGATCTGTTAATACTTTTTAAGCAGAATAGCTAGGGCCCATATATCATAATTGGCCAGGTGATCTGTAAAGGTGTCAGAGAAGTTTCTGTCTACATTCAAATTGTATGGGTATTTATGATGCCCAGGCTAGTGGTATCAATTTTTTAAGTAGAATTATTAATACCAGTATTATTAGCGGGCAGGCCAGACATGTTAGAGGGTGAGAATGTATTAGATTTGGCATGTCCATTCTATGTTAAAGTCAGCTTTTATATGTAGCAAACAGTGATCAATACAAAATACTAACAAACAAAGAATTTGAATTTTTGTATAGGAAAATTACTTTCCTAGGTTTGTTGGAAATGCGCATATAGATGGAAATTATGACCATTTCCATTTCATCTGTAAATGTTTCATGGAAAACATATAAATTATTGGTGAAAAGGCCTATAAAATCAGGAAAGGCAAAATGGTACCCAATTTCCTCTAAAACAGAGGGAGTCACTCACACCAATTTTCATATACGTCACCAAAACATGAGATGTTATTCCTCTGAATCTCAAACTAATTAACTTCTTGTCTTTAAAAAAAAAAAAACTTTAAGAACATTTGCCAAATTCATGGTTATACTCCTCCTCTACTCCAGGAGAAACCTATGCTCTATTTCAAACTTTTTCTTCTCAAATCCAGCCTCTACCAAATATCAGCTATTGCATGAACCTCTTATACTTGTAGATCCTATTGACTTACCCAACTTTCCTACTTTTTCCCCCAACAGGACTTTCTCTAAATGTTAAACTCAACAGACACCATAAATTGGAAATTTGTTAAAATATTATCGATTCTGTTTATGGTGTCAGTTTGGTTGGTCTTTATATTCACATCTTACTTTATTTTGTAATACTTTAGTATTACGTTTTAATTATGTTGGTTGAAATGACCACTTTCACACACACACACACACACACACACACACACACACACACACACACACACATATATATATATATATATATATATATATATATATATATATAAAATCACTTTGTATGTAGATACTCCTAGGTAACCGCACTTTATCCTTATGTTTTTTTTATTCCGTTATTTGATGTTTCTGTTTTCGCAGCTTGTTGATTCTTTCTGCATTATTGTGGAGCATTTTTACCCTTGGCCTCCACTGATAGGGGGCTTTGTGTGCAGTTGAACTATCCCAGCAACAAGTACAAAATAAAATAAAGATCCATTTCTGGACATGGAAGAGAAAAAAGGTAGACAAGTCAAAGAGGTTAAGAGACATGGATAAAACAGGCAAAGCAGACAAGGATGACTGAAATGAACAATAAATGCCAGAAAGCAGATTTGGAGAGACAGTACAAGCAGCTGCAATCAGACAGGACTATAAAGTTAAGAACATGCAAGCCAACATCATAAGAATTCTGGAAAATGAACACTTCTAGGTTTTGGATTTATAGTCAATGCATGCAAAAAAATGCCTCCTACAAAAAGTGTTCACTGCTATCAAACCAAGGTCACATCTGTATACTGCAGATAAATAAAGGAACTAATGAATTAATAGCAACCTGGTAGAAATAGAAAACGTGGAGCTACTGCTTATTGTAATACTGAAGACAGGCTGTAGCAATGGCTTATGTTGGTGACTAGTATATTAACCAGCTAATAATGAAAAAAAATTCTCAAACAGACCCAGTCAGGCACTGGTCTTTTGTAGACTTCTCTAATAATGGACAGATACAGTGAATTGCTTGTCCTAGAGAAGACTTACCATCATACTTTCAAGCATAATGTGAGGTGACCTTTGGATTTTGTAGGCAAAGTCAAGATAATCCCACAAAAGCAGGTATGGTGTAGGCTGTCTCATAGGGACAAGTAATACATGGCAGTTAGTTGTCATGAGTAACAAATGCAGCAGCAAACACAAACTACCCTGACAAAATAAACAAAAATAAAAAGGAGGCTTCAACATAGAAAGCTAATTACAAAATCTGAAGCCATATGCCATGTCAGACACTACCTCGCTAATAAGAAAGGGAATTAGAATGGAAAGTTTGTTAGAGCTGTACAACTAATGAAAGTAGTAATAAACACCAACTGTCTTGTTACTTATTTTCTTATTTTCTTATAGGTTCATAGGTAAATACTAAGCTAGCTCCCCATGTAGACCATTTTAAGCCTAGTCAAGTTCTAAAAGTGAAAATCAAACCATGTGCCTCTTATCTGTGAGGTAAATACACTAACCATTATGCCAACCCCCGTTCTTCTTGCCTTTATGTCAAATAAAAGAGCCATATAACACACTTCATACTATTAAAGGCTAATACTATATCTACAGTTTGAAATTCACAACTGCTACCACTCCAATTCAGAGAGGCTTTTTTCAGACATTTCTCTTCGTAGAGAGAAAACTGATTTACCATTGAGGCATTCAAAGAATCTTGTGACCTCATTGTTTTAAATATAATACCCTTCTGTCCGCTCCTCTTACACTTCAGACACTACATTTCTTCATCACCCCCCAAAACACAAATCTACAACTGAAAATATGTGTAAAGTGAAATAAATTGTGATTCCATATGGAAATATACAGTGTTGACAGGAATACTTGTCACACACAACAAAAGGAAAGACTGGAACTGGGCACTGTCATACACACACAAAAAATGGGGGGGGGGTGGAAAAAGACAGCAAAAAAACTAATGGACAAGAAACAAAACTCACTGAAAGGGCATAGAGAAAGATGAGACAATTTTCAACTACACAATAAAAGACAAGGAAAATAAAGTACAAGCTGGAAGGCTGCAGAAGTAGCACTTAAAAACTCTTCCTTCTGGCCATAGAAATCAAAAGTAATGGACTGATGGTTGTAAATAATACAAATACATTTTTAGGTGACTAAATGGTGCAAGATAATGACTCTTAACACATGTTAATTTCTATAGCATATGATCATAAAGACTGAATATAAAATTATCAGAGACCAAACTGGGAAACCTACAGCTAACTGATAGTGTCATCACTGGCAGCTCACTGGTGTCCCACAATGACCATTACCGTCTCACTTTCCAAGTGACCCTGAAATTATCACTGTTTTGAGTTGTGACTAAGGTTTTAGATATTTTAGGTTATTAAAATCATGTGTCGTATTAAACAAGGTGCTATTATTCATAATAAACTGGCCAAACTAGATTTTTTATTTTAAAACAAACAAAACATTAAAAAAAATAAGTATTTCTGAAGGCAGGCACCCATCCCCAACAAACATCCATGGTCACTTCCATTTCAGAGTTGGCATCACTATTGATTTATCAGCTTTCAGTTGTGGAGGTTCAACTTCCGGCATGATACTTTTTTTTTTTTGCCAATTAGTCTATTGTCACAAAATTGCATAATATATTTATAACACTAAAGTAAAGGAATGGAATAAAAGCACATCCTAGCTAAAATACACGACACAAATTTATATGTATTCTTGCAGCATTATAACTGAATCATGGACATGTCAGCATAGCAAGGATAGAATGACAATTTACATTGTTCCGTTACAGTATCTGTACTTGCTGTAGTACAGTCGAATCATTTCAAAACGAAAATAGATACAAGTGTACTGTAAATGCCAGGTTATTCAGCACTAAATATTTTTTCTTAATTTAAATCACAGATTTTTATCCACAGTGAATTTGACAAGGAAAAAAAATCAATTTAAAGAAATGTTAATAACTGTAAACCATAACATGAGAAGATGATAAGTTATTTGGTACGAAAATTGCATAACTATTTTACTTTTTTAAAAATATTTGTCACTTTAAAAGGAAAAGCTTAAAAAAAACTAAAAGCACAGCACTATAGCACAAAACTTCTTTATCAAGGATGCAGTGTGATTTTTAGTACGAGAATTTTAATACAGATTTAAAAAACAAAAGCTGAAACAGTCAGATGCAACACTTCCAAATCACTTCATATTAAAGGCAGGGGCGGCCCGTGCTATTGGACTGCCGGACTGCAGCCCCCTCAACTATAAAATAAAGAAAAATAAAGAAATAAAAAGAAATAAAAAGAAAAAAAAGAAAAAAAATCGCGGACTTCACGCATGCACACTAGTCCGGACTGCTGCTGAGACAGTCTGGAGCATGCGCAGATTGTCTCAGCAGCAGTCCTGACTGGGAAACATGAAGAACAGGGCTCCCAGAAGTCTATGCAGTTTTAAACTGCATAGACTGTCCTGGAACTCACTGGGAAAACGCGTCAGGGTCGGACTGCAATGTCAGCAGTCAGGAGTTTGCTGCAGTCTTATCGGGGGAAAGATCTCGCGACGGGCAGAGTCTGGATTGGAGTTTGCTGCAGTCTCGTTGGGGGAAGATGTCACGATGGGCAGGGTCGGATTTGCATGGGTTTTCATAGGATTTATGGTGGTTTGCGAACAGGGATTTATGGTGGTTTACTACAGGTCGGATTTGCATAGGATGTATGGTGGTTTACTACAGGTAAGTGTGTGGACAGGGATTTGGATGTATGGTTTGCTACAAGGGTGTGTGTGTGTGTGTGTGTGTGTGTGTGTGTGTGTGTGTGTGTGTGTGTGTGTGTGTGTGTGTTGTGCAATATACTGGTGGTTAGACTCATGGTGGTGTGGTAGGGAATACCTCAGGCTTGAACCCTGTACCTTGTATGCAGGTGTTAAAGACCTGAATTCCCTACCCACTACCATTTATAAAAAAATTGCAGATTTTTGCCTCATATTTGATCTGATCTGTTCCTCATAATATCTGTGGTTTGTAAATATTGCAATGCTTGATATTTGATGGTGCAGTGGTATCATTGTTGCCTCACAGCTGCAGGTTCTCAGGTTTGATTCTTGGCTGGGGTGCCTTCTTTGTGGGGGTCTGTATCTTCTCCCTGTGTTTGTGTGGGTTTGCTTTTGTGTCCTCCCATGTTACAAAGACATGTCTGCATTATTTCTTCCTGGACCTCTGCTGAAAATTGTTTTTTTGTTCCAAGTCAGTCTGTCCTGATTAACAAATGTTAAATAAAATTGACAGGCATTTGAATTTCAGACTTCAGATTTCTGAATGTTTAATTCCTTACATATTTGATGGTGCATTGGCAGTATTGTTGCCTCACAGCTATAGGTTTTCTGGTTTGATTCTTGGCTGGGGTACCTTCTGTGTGGAGTCTGCATCTTATCCCTGTGTTTGTGTGGATTTGCTCTGGTGTCCTGCCATTTTACAAAGACATGTGTCTACAGTATTCCTCCCTGGGCCTCTGCTGAAAATTGTTTTTGTTCCGTCAGAAGTAAAATTGACAGGCATTTGAATTTCACACTTCATATTCTTCAGAAAATACATAGTAAAACAACTTTTTATTCTAGCAATAAATATATAGTAACACAACCTTTTATTATAGCAATTTTGTAAGTTTATAAGATGACTATTTGAAATTTGTCCTTATTTTTGGGACTGTACTACCCTGTTATTGGCTTTGTCCAAGATGTTTGTGCTAAGGTTGACAGCTGTGGCAAGAACTGAATTCACTGAATATGTTTGAGGGCTGTATTCCCTCATTACTGGGTTTGTCCAGGTGTTTTGTGCTAGGAGGTTGATAGCTATGGTGAGAACTGAATTCATTAAATGATAGCCATTTAAATTTCAGTCTTCCTCTCTTTCACAAAGCAGCTGATTTGGCGTAGTGGTATGTTGCTCTTGACTGTTTTGCACAGGGACCTTGGCAGTAAAATGTACGGTGGTAACACAGCATTTTTCTTTCACAAAGCAGGTGATTTGGCATAGTGCTATGTTGTTCTGACTCTTTTTCACAAGGACCTTGGCAGTAAAATGTATGGTGATAACACAGCATTTTATTCTAGCAGCTTTCCAAGATTATACAAGCAATGTTTAATGTGTCCCTGGTTTTTGCCCTTTTGACCCACCCCAATAAATTTGGCTTTTTCCAGATTTCTTGTGCTGCAAAGTTGAGATGCAGTTGAATATTGAGTAGATTTTACAAGGAGCTGAGAGCTGCAGGGGAAGAGAAGTTTAGTGCTGATTATGCCAAGTCAGCTCACATTGCTAATAGCACAACAGGTTGTGTACTTGCTTTTGATGCAGAAGGTTGTTGGTTCTACTCCCATAAGGGGTGAATGCTGCCGTACTGAAAGTTAAGATACTATGAGCCTGTTATCAGTTTGCCATCCATTTCCTATTGCAATATTACTAGCTTATTTTTAATGTAATTTACGCAATTTATTCCTCAGGGGCATCAGACACTATTTTTCGATGAAACCATGAAATATAAAGGTGATTGCTAGCAGCAACCTCTTCATTACAGATTTATTTAACGTGGAATTATTTAGATGACTTTTTTACTACTTTAGAGATTGTGCATATTTACTGATAATGGTGGACTGTAGAATTGTGCATATTTACTGATAATAGTGGACTGTAGAAGTTTGAGTAGACTTTTATGATGGAAATGTTCTGAATTGGGCAGTTTTGTCATTGGTGCATGCGTTTTGTTTCACTGTTTACTGGAAAAATGTTCAAAGCAATAGGAAGGTGTATCAAAGAGCACATGTATGTTTCATATGCAAGGGGCCTATGATTTGAAACAGCCCAGAATTAATCTTTATCTGCCACGGGTAAAATGTATTTTCTTTGAATGTGGGTTTCAATGTTGTTTCAATGAATGTGAGTTTCAATGGCAGAGAAGTTTTAATGCCAAGGTTGTTTAGCAGATGTCTTAGTGTTTGTGCTGTAAAATGCAAAATAAAACTTTCAAAATGAAGTTCAAATCATCATAGAAGTAAATCAGTATGCACATTAGTGTTTATGGTAAATAGAGTGAAACAGCCAAGTAATGGATCATTGGAATGGCTGCAGGGGGAGGCTCCATTCGATCATGGTTTTGTGAGGGGGAAGGGCGGCAAACTTAGGCAGCCCCAGCTGAACCATACCTCCCAACTGTCCAGATTTTCAAAAATTAATAGATTTTTTGCTTCTTATTTTTGGTTTGTTCCTCATAAAATTTGTGGTTTTCTGGCAAATCATTTAGGAATTAAGTCACTTATGACACACTGAGTTTCAGACTTCATAACCTTCAGAAAAATGCATGCTAAAGTAAGACCTGTTCTATCAACTGTCTCAGTTTATACAAGAGCAATTTTAGTACTGTTTATATGTTCCCCCAATATATTTGGCCTTGTCCTGATTTATTGCATTAACAGGTTGAGAGGTACACGCAAATAAATTGCTTTATAGAATTAGGCATAGCCAAACCTCTCATGATAGGGGCTTTGTGTGCAGTTGAACTATCCCAGCAACAAGTACAAAATAAAATAAAGATCCATTTCTGGACATGGAAGAGAAAAAAGGTAGACAAGTCAAAGAGGTTAAGAGACATGGATAAAACAGGCAAAGCAGACAAGGATGACTGAAATGAACAATAAATGCCAGAAAGCAGATTTGGAGAGACAGTACAAGCAGCTGCAATCAGACAGGACTATAAAGTTAAGAACATGCAAGCCAACATCATAAGAATTCTGGAAAATGAACACTTCTAGGTTTTGGATTTATAGTCAATGCATGCAAAAAAACGCCTCCTACAAAAAGTGTTCACTGCTATCAAACCAAGGTCACATCTGTATACTGCAGATAAATAAAGGAACTAATGAATTAATAGCAACCTGGTAGAAATAGAAAACGTGGAGCTACTGCTTATTGTAATACTGAAGACAGGCTGTAGCAATGGCTTATGTTGGTGACTAGTATATTAACCAGCTAATAATGAAAAAAAATTCTCAAACAGACCCAGTCAGGCACTGGTCTTTTGTAGACTTCTCTAATAATGGACAGATACAGTGAATTGCTTGTCCTAGAGAAGACTTACCATCATACTTTCAAGCATAATGTGAGGCAACCTTTGGATTTTTCAGGCAAAGTCAAGATAATCCCACAAAAGCAGGTATGGTGTAGGCTGTCTCATAGGGACAAGTAATACATGGCAGTTAGTTGTCATGAGTAACAAATGCAGCAGCAAACACAAACTACCCTGACAAAATAAACAAAAATAAAAAGGAGGTTTCAACATAGAAAGCTAATTACAAAATCTGAAGCCATATGCCATGTCAGACACTACCTCGCTAATAAGAAAGGGAATTAGAATGGAAAGTTTGTTAGAGCTGTACAACTAATGAAAGTAGTAATAAACACCAACTGTCCTGTTGTTACCTATTTTCTTATAGGTTCATAGGTATATACTAAGCTAGCTCCCCATGTGGACCATTTTAAGCCTAGTCAGTTTCTAAAAGTGAAATCAAACCCTGTGCCTCTTATCTGTGAGGTAAATACACTAACCATCATGCCAACCCCAGTTCTTCTTGCCTTTGTGTCAAAGAAATGAGCCATAAATTATCTGTAACACACTTCATACTATTAAAGGCTAATATTATATCTACAGTTTGAAATTCACAACTGCTACCACTCCAATTCAGAGAGGCTTTTTTCAGACATTTCTCTTCATAGAGAGAAAACTGATTTACCATGGAGGCATTCAAAGAATCTTGTGACTTCATTTTTTTAAATATAATACCCTTCTGTCCGCTCCTCTTACACTTCAGACACTACATTTCTTCATCACTCCCCAAAACACAAATCTACAACTGAAAATATGTGTAAAGTGAAATAAATTGTGATTCCGTATGGAAATATACAGTGTTGACAGGAATACTTGTCACACACAACAAAAGGAAAGACTGGAACTGGGCACTGTCATACACACACAAAAAAGGGGGGGGGTGGAAAAAGACAGCAAAAAAACTAATGGACAAGAAACAAAACTCACTGAAAGGGCATAGAGAAAGATGAAACAATTTTCAACTACACAATAAAAGACAAGGAAAATAAAGTACAAGCTGGAAGGCTGCAGAAGTAGCACTTAAAAACTCTTCCTTCTGGCCATAGAAATCAAAAGTAATGGGCTGATGGTTGTAAATAACACAAATACATTTTTAGGTGACTAAATGGTGCAAGATAATGACTCTCAACACATGTTAATTTCTATAGCATATGATCATAAAGACTGAATATAAAATTATCAGAGACCAAACTGGGAAACCTACAGCTAACTGACAGTGTCATCACTGGCAGCTCACTGGTGTCCCACAATGACCATTACCTTCTCACTTTCCAAGTGACCCTGAAATTATCACTGTTTTGAGTTGTGACTAAGGTTTTAGATATTTTAGGTTATTAAAATCATGTGTCGTATTAAACAAGGTGCTATTATTCATAATAAACTGGCCAAACTAGATTTTTTATTTTAAAACAAACAAAATATTAAAAAAAAATAAGTATTTCTGAAGACAGGCACCCATCCCCAACAAACATCCATGGTCACTTCCATTTCAGAGTTGGCATGACTATTGATTTATCAGCTTTCAGTTGTGGAGGTTCAACTTCCAGCATGATACTTTTTTTTTTTGCCAATTAGTCTATTGTCACAAAATTGCATAATATATTTATAACACTAAAGTAAAGGAATGGAATAAAAGCACATCCTAGCTAAAATACAAGAGACAAATTTATATGTATTCTTGCAGCATTATAACTGAATCATGGACATGTCAGCATAGCAAGGATAGAATGACAATTTACATTGTTCCGTTACAGTATCTGTACTTGCTGTAGTACAGTCGAATCATTTCAAAACGAAAATAGATACAAGTGTACTGTAAATGCCAGGTTATTCAGCACTAAATATTTTTTCTTAATTTAAATCACATATTTTTATCCACAGTCAATTTGACAAGGAAAAAAAAATCCATTTAAAGAAATGTTAATAACTGTAAACCATAACATGAGAAGACGATAAGTTATTTGGTACGAAAATTACATAACTATTTTACTTTTTTAAAATTATTTGTCTCTTTAAAAGGAAAAGCTTAAAAAAAAAACTAAAAGCACAGCACTATAGCACAAAACTTCTTTATCAAGGATGCAGTGTGATTTTTAGTACGAGAATTTTAATACAGATTCAAAAAACAAAAGCTGAAGAGGAGCTGAAACAGTCAGATGCAACACTTCCAAATCACTTCATATTAAAGGTAGGAAGTAATTACCCCCATTTAGTCTCAGAGTTTCATGCATCTCTATTCTGAATGCCAAACAGCCATGGCTTCCAGTTTACAAATTATATAATCAGCAAAACAAGAATTATACAATGACTAGCTATTAACATTTGAAAACAAGCACATTGATTGGTCAGCTCAACCAGCGTGCCCATTGTAAATTAAGCATATAGCAACAGAAAAAAGTCCGGTCACTGAAGCACCACTGAGTGGTCAGACTTTTTTATTGGTATATGAGGCATTAGTCTGAAGGAAAGAAAGTCAGAAACTGAAATATGTGTCATTATAGAGTAAATTGGTTCCTCATAAAATTTGTGATTTTCCAGCAAATCACTGAGGAATGAAGTCATTAAATAATGACCCACATTTCAGTTTCACACTTTCTTTCCTTCAGATAATGTACAAATATTCTCATAGTTTTCTAAATGTATTTGTCTTTCTCCACATTTCTTGAGCTAAGAGATCAAGAAGTACATATGAGAGCTGAGAAAATACAAGGAAATTCAGGTAATTCTGCAACACTAAAGTATTTTCTTGTTTCAGTCTTGTACCTCTAAACTGTCCAAAGGTTATAGTTTTTTTCTTCTTTAAAAAAAAAAGCAACGGAGTTCTTCCCATTGCCGTTGTTTGCTTTCCAAAGCATTGACGTACTGTGTAAGCATGGGAATGTTAAGTCTCATAAGCATGCGCAGCACATGAAGGAAGCTCCAGGATACCAGAAAAATGCAGACCACCACCACATTGCTGTTATACAAAGACATTATTTTAGAAAAGTGAGTAATTCTTTTATTTAAATAATGTCATTGTATAACAGCAGTAACCCATTGCTGGGTGTGGGTAATGCTGGGTTTACACACAGTTAGCTTCTTTTGGTCACTCAGGCTTCACCCTCGTGACCAAACCACGCCAATCGTGGGTAAATCCGGTATTATTCATACCCAGCTGTGGGATATTGCTATAATACAAGCTATTAGTGGAACTCTGACTTCAGAATCTGCAGCAAGTCAAAGTTTTCTTAGTTCTATGAATCTGATGCACAGCAACTAGGTATAGCGATGTCATTGTCCCACTTTACTCATCCCTCATTAGGCTAGTCATGGAGTATAATGCCCCTTTAACATGCATTTGTACAGACATGCAACAAATGGAATGTCCACAGACATATCTTAGTAAATGTTTCAAAGCCTATCACTATACCTGTTATCCTACAGACTAAGTGGTGACCTATATCTGGTAAGTAAGGTATCCTCAGACCCAATACTGATGGACCTAGTGCACATCAGCAAGTCAAATGTGATCAGAAATACTTGGTCCGGGGATCTAAACCCCTTCTGCACCAACAGAACAGTTTTGAGGGACAAGAGCATCTTGCAGAGGACACTGCTGCTCTATAACAGACTCTCCATCCATGTAAAACAAAGATCATCCCGGTCTGTATTCAAGCAGAACTTACATCTGTGTATGGGCGATAGAAAATGTAAACTAGTACTGCCCCCTGTACTACTAATGAATAGAGGCAGCTCCTAAATTACTTATGCCATTTTTGGGTCCCCTCATATTATCTATGGTGTTATCCCAGTTATTCTTGCTAGGGATAATGTATAAATCAGTCATTGGATGGGTAAGGTGAATCAACACCAATTGGGATAAATTAATTCAAGCCCCAAAAGGGAAACTAGCTAGGCTTAAAATGTCCCACAAGGACAGCTTAGTGCTTGATTACAAACCTATTACCCAAAGAAATTATAAAATAGATTACCACCAATTTGGCTTTTAGGCATAATGGTAAATATCATGGTGCAAAGATCTATAATTGTGTCAAAAGAGGAAATGGCAATCATTTATTTTATCTTCATTTATTATCTGGGGTAGAACACTGTACCATATAGAATATTTTCATATTCAGCCTGGGAAGTATATGATAAGCACAAAGTATAATATAGCATACAATTAAGACTAAATTAACGTCCATATGCAAACTACAAACAGCTTTGCAAGAAATTTATAGAGGAGAGTACAGAAAAGTTATTAAGTGGTGGTCTGATTTATACAAGTACAGCACGCGTGTCTTTGAAAAGATTTGAAGCCTGCATAAACTAAAGCACCGCTGATTCTCTGCTGGGTGAGAAAACCTGTATTTTTTGTCTGTGACCTTTTAGAGCTGCTTTCTGATACCTGCTCAATTTTGTTTTCTGTTTTAAGAAATTTGCTTGGCCTGGTGTTTTTGTTCTATGTGAGAGGTGGACACAAATTATTTAGGCTGCTTATTTTGCATGTTTTTTCATTGGTTAAATTACTTAAGTGATACTTAAATGCTCAGTGAAATTCTGGGCCTCTGTCTTTGAAAAGATTTGAAGCCTGCATATTGCTTTTAAAACCTGGAGACTTTAAGCTACCGACCCTACTGTAAATTGAGCTTAATAAGCTCCTCCCTTTCTACACTGCTGTTGACATCTTGAATTATTTATTTGCCTTTCCTTTCTACACTGTTGTTGATATCCTGAGTTATTTACTTTCCCTTCCTTGAAAACGTACATTTGGCCTCCCATTGTCTGTTCTACTTGATCTAGCTAACTGTTGGATAAAGTAGTGTATTTTTAAACTCTAGCAAGCAATTGTTTTTAGACAAAAGAGGTCAGTGGAGTTTCCATCTAGAGCTCAGGGAGGTAGCCTGGTCTGTTGAGGCTGAGGAAATATTTCAGATTTCTGAATGTAGTTTTATTGGCTGGAGGATTTATCTTGTTTTTCAGGCCTTTATAAATTCTGTACAATTGAGTGGCTCTGGTCTCATTTTTCAAAGTGAAGTACTTTTACTGAATAACCACACTTTTATAAGCTGTTTAAAGCACACTGCTGTATCTCTATCTTCAAGCTTGTTTGTGGAAACATTTCGTACCTTTTAAGTGTGTCGTAACATTTCACTCTGGACACTCTTTTACTGTGCTTTGCATTGGGAGGACTGGGATTGTTTATCTGGTGGCAGTAGGTATTAACCCGGCTTATCTCAGCTTGGAAACACACAAAAGGGCTCCAAGTATTTTTTGCACTTATCTGCACTATATTTGCACTGTTCTGATACCTAGATAGCATAGAGTAGATACAGACCTGCTGAATCTAGCCTGTTATTGATACACTTGAGCACTAAGCCAGCCATCTTACTTTAAGAAAGACTTCCCTGAATCCTTGTGGCAGAAGAGTGTGGATCCAGATCGTCTGAGCTGGGGATTGCTGGAGGAAGGTTTATTGAGTGCTTTCATATTTATAGATAAGCTTAAAAGTGTCTTAGTTTCACCTGTATTTAAACCTTGCATTGCAGCGCACCATGCAACAGGGGTTAGGGTTGCCCTGTACAGAAGCAAACACCTTGAAACTCAATTTTTTCCCTAGACATCTGTCAGTGGAACCCTCCCAAGCTTCTCTACTGCACTACAGGTGCACTTAGCAGCACTGCCACACTTATTATCCATAGTCTTCAGTAGAACAAGCACCTTTCTTAGTCCTAGCACAAAAATTGGTCAGACTAGCGCATCACTTTCCCTAATAGTACATAAGGTAAAAACCTGCTATAATGGACCGGCACTTTCCCATCATTTCACCAGCCAGTCTGATTGACATGGGCAATTTCAGATCCCATCATTGTTGGCTTCAAAACAACTATCTTGGTTCAAACTACCAAATCTACTTGCTTGTATTCACCTCACTTTTGCCTATTGAATACTAAATCAGCAAAAAAACACAGAAGTACTTCAAAATCTAATAATACACTTCTTCAATAACAGGGTATTGTGTTCCACTAACAAATCCTTCTTAAATATATCCAAACCTAACAATGCAGCTGGAGTTTCACTTCACTCAAACTGCATAGTCAAAACTTGGTATTCCCCACCATAAAATGTCAGAATTACTAACACTTTCAACTTTAAAAAACATCTCAAATCATACCTATCTGAATCCTGGATCTGCTCTTGCACAAACCCGGGTTAGGAAATAGATCTCTTAAGGCAGCCAAAAGAACACAACCGGTTATCTTTGTATTTGAATAGTATACCCTACTAAGCATATGTATACTTAACTTGCCTGTTTTATTACCTTCATTCACACTATATTCTTTGTATTCCTACATAGACTATAGGATTGCATTAGTGAAATGTATAACATGTATTTTCCATTTTGTGCTTGTATCTGAGATTGAATCAACATTTGTATCTGTACTTTGTATATTTATTGTACTGTTATTTATAAATGTGGAGCTTTTCTCCGCAGGCCTCCACTGAAAAAGGACATTTTGTCCAGTCAGACTTTCCCAGTAAACAAATACAAAATAAAATAACAACCACTTACTTCTAAAACAAATAAATACCCTATGTGAGAAATGTAATTACACTATGAAATTGGAACCAATTCCCTCAATTTTTATTTATTTTTATTTAACATTTGTTTACTGGGAAAGTCCGACTTGGAATTAAGCCAATTTTCAGCAGAGGCCCAGGGAGAAACACTGCAGACACATGTCTTTGTAACATGGGAGGAAGCTGGAGCTCCTGGAGGAAACCCACATGAATGCAGTGAGGATATGCAGACTCTGCACAGAAGGCACCCTAGCCGAGAATCGAACTGGAGAACCTCTTGCTGTGAGGTGACAATGCTACCACTGCACCACTGCGGTAACAACAAACCGGACATGAAACTAGTTGTCAGCACAAACAAACACACACACACACACACACACACACACACACACACACACACACACACACACACACACACACACACACACTTCACCTCTCACACAAAATGAGATCACTACACATAAAACCACATATCCAGAGGTGCTCACTAGAAGCCTACCAAAAGATCAGAGACCTCCCAAACATAAACCACTTGCACACACTGCTATGCAAATAGAAGCCCCTACACATAACACATACACCAGTGTATCAGCAAATAAGCTCCTATGGCAAAACACATCAAAACCTAATGCCTTGGTCAAAGGCAACTTCATAGTGAGACACACAGATAACCCCTCACCAGGCTGGACAAGGAGAAGGTCACAGTCAACTGCCTGTCAGGTGCCAGGAACCATCAAATCACACATGCACTTAAGTCACTCATTAAGTACCATTATGACTCTGTCATAGTCCATGTTGCGGTGAATGACTTGAGAGGCACCACTCTGGACTATATGAAGTGAGACCCAACCGAATTCTCAAATTATGTGTCACAGGCAGGTATGACTCTAGCCCTAAGCAGCATTCTACCTTCACCCAGGATGATGCCACAATATGAATAAAAAATGATTGACATTGACAAATGGCTTATCTTGTGGTTTCAGTCCATGGGGATCCAGTATCTCTCAGCCTGGGAAGACATGGTTGACAGGCTACATTGCTTTGCCAGAGATGGTTTGCACCTGCTCCCTCCAGGCTTTCGGATACTGGCAAAGGTGCTTGCCTCCCTCATAGTGACTTTTTAGGCAATGTCAAAACAACAAAATTTCCAACATAACAAAATCCACTTGAGATAAACTTAAGGTTCTGCTGCTTAATGTCATCCACTCCCTTGAAACAATATGCTTTGCATACACAAGCCAGCATGATTAAAATTGTGTAAGACCTGAATTTTGTGGAAATTAAGAGGTAAGAAGAGAAACTACACAGCAAACCTTTATAAGAAGGTACATAGGGTATGGCCTATGAGCTATTTTGAGAGAAAACCAAAATCCAGATAGAAAAAAGTGTATCAACCAAGATAAAATGCCTCTGTTACAAAATATAACCCTCCAAGCTATGGATTCCTAAGTGAGGAATGTAGTTTGCTATTTTAATATAGTTGGTGATGCATTGTGAGTGTTATACTTCTGATTTTTTTAAAGAATGTAAGGGAAACATATTTAATGAAGTCTTAAAGAAACAATACTTGGCAGGTTATCGCAGGGATCTTAACAGGCTTAGTCATATGTTCCTCTTAAGTATGCTAACTTAAATATTCTTGCTGTCCTTCTTAAGTACTTAATAGTACTCACTTTCCAAATTCAGTAGGGCCATACATGATAATCTTGGAGTAAATCCGTGTTTACCCATGCAATCACCAAAACTCGCTTTAAAAGGTAGCAGATGTTGTACTTTGATTTGTAGTGGCAAATTCTCCCATAGGCTGGGAATATGTTGAATTAGGAACATATTACTCCAGTCTTGTTTGTTGCTGCGGTTTTGTAGAGAAAGAGAAAGTCAAACAGGATTGATCTTTTTTATGTCACAAATCAACTTGGGGCGATACGTAGGCTAATGAGCATAAGGAAAAAACATGCTAATCTTGCAGGATATTTGGAAAGTATTAAAGCCCTTCATTTCCTTGGTTAAAAAATATTTTAGAGCCTTTCTGGTTTAGTGATATGCTTGCATTTGTTTTTTCCAAAGAGGACACTGTATTTGATGATGGGTCAAACAAGGAAAGACTACAGTGATAGGATAACTTCTTTGCATCTTGAAGAAATGTCCTCGTATTGGAATGTGGTAAAAATGGGAAGATCAAATAAGAGTTGTTCACATATGTATCCAAGTCTCTTATAACCACATCTGTCTGAAGACATTTATACATAAATTTATATATATATATATATGGGTCTATGTAAGATGATCGAGTTTTCAGAAACTTAAAATTCATATGGTCATATAACTGAGTTTACGAAAACTCGAACATCAAAAAAAAAAAAAAAAAAAAAATTTATTTTTTTTACATTTTTGCAGGAGAGCAAGCCATGTGGGGGGGCCTTATACTAACATACTAACTCGTATGATACAAGATACGTATATGTATGTATATATATATATATATATATATATATATATATATATATATATATATATACACACACACACACACACACACACACACACACACATATATATATATATATATATATATATATATATATATATATATATATATATGGATTCCCCTCACAAGCTTGAAGTTTCAAAACTTCAAACTGCAAATGGTCGAGACCATAAGATGGAAGATTTGAAACTTCAAACATTTTGAATGGAGATCACCATACAGCATGGAATGGGAAATTTAACATTTTCCTCACTGTAGTGTGATCTTGGAGTTTGCATCTTTATTTATCAGGGGATGTAGGGGGGCAGGGGGAGTTGCACCCCTGCAAAAATGTAAAAAAAAAATGTTTTTGTTTTTATTACAATTTTGAAGTTTCAAAATTTTGATCTTATGGTCTTGATCAATTGCAGTTCACAGTTTTAAAACTTTGAGCTTGTAAAATAGATCCATATTTGTGTGTGTGTGTGTCTATATATATATATATATATATATATATATATATATATATATGTGTGTGTGTATATATATATATATATATGTATATATATATGTGTGTGTGTGTGTGTGTGTATATGTATGTATATATATATATATATATATATATATATATATATATATACACACACAAACAAATTATATATATATAAACAAAAATAAAACAAATCTGTCCATATTCAAGTGTAACTTGGATCTATGGATGGGAAACAGAAAACGTACACCAGGATTGCCCCCTGTACTACTAATGGACAGATGCAGCTACTAAATGCTTTATACCATGTATGGATCCCCTCAAATTATCTATGGTATGGGGGCATGGTCGAGATGGTGGTCTGGTAGCAGCACTTTTAAAGAGCTCTCTAACCTGGATTATATTTCTGACAGGAATTTTATAACATAACTGACTTTTTTTCAATTTTGTTATCATCATTCTACTCCTAGTATGGAGGTAGCATTGTTACCTCACAGCAAGAGGTTCTCCCGTTCGATTCTCGGCTGGGCTTGGGAGTGCCTTTTGTGTGGAGTCTGCATGTCCTCCCCGCGGTTGGGTAGCATTCGAAAGACATGCGTGCGTAAATGGGCGTACCTTCGTTGAAGGTTGGGTGTCAAGCTGGCACTTCGGTTTTTCGTAAAAATCTACTGCCAATCATTAGCAGACTGGAGTTCCGCTGTGGCAACCCCTTACCGGGAAAAGCCGAAAGACAAACAACAACAACTACTCCTAATCAGTTGGGATACCTATTCAGCAACTTTGTTCTAAAAATATAACTAAAATTCCTGTCATATTCATCTTGACAAGAATTCCACACTCAGCTTGCCAGCATGAGCCACAACAAATCTTCACTCCAAGATACCTCCCTCAAAAAGGAATTACAATCTCTGATTACAAACTTACAGGACTTATCTATGAAAATAGATAAAATGGACAACAAACTGGAGTCCTTCAAAGTAAACTGCTCTCAACAGCTTGAACCACTTCAAGAAATAGTTTTACAACACAAAGTTCAAATATCCCAAATGGAACAATCTTTAAATAAAATGGAAACAAGAATGCCTGAAGAACAACTACTACTAAAGTAAAACAACTACTTATTAGACAAACTGGATGACTTAGAAAATAGGTCCAGAAGGAATAATCTTCATATATATGGGCTCCCAGAAAAAGCGGAAGGTGATAGCATCATTAACTTCCTTACAACATGGATACCAACTATAATTAAACTACCACAGTCATTCTCCTATGACATAGAATGAGCCCACAGAGCTTTAACAACTGCAGAGACATCCATTTCTTTAAAATCCAAACCGAGATCCATCATCATGAAAATGTTTTCCAGTCAGGACAAAGAATTCATTCTGAAAACTGTGTGGTCAAATTCCCTGATAAAATATCAAGGATCACTTATTAGATTTGACAATGACTATTCTTCAAAAGTGGTAAGAAAAAGGAAAGAATTCTATCCTATTATAAAAACCCTAAAGAAAAAACAGCTGAAGATCTATTTATTGTTCCCAGATAGATTGAAAATCTTTCTCCCTGAAGGCATCAAAATCATTGACTCTTGGACACAGCAACAAAATATTTACAACAACATAATTGGCCAAGTTGAAGTTATGCACTGGACAAACAGAACACCCAAAGGAAACGCTGACAGAAATGAATGGAAAGTGGTTGAACAGAAGAAAAAAAGCTAAAAGACAAATAAATAATATTTTTTGTTATAATTCAGCATTTTCTTTGTTTTGTCCACACTACAATACAGGTATTAAATCTCATAATTTGTATCCAACAAAAGGAAAAAGGGAGAGAGAAAAAAATAATAAGAAACAAAGACAAAAGTTAAAGAAAAGTTATCATCATAATCTCATCAACAAAAACAGGTACATTTTCCTCTTATTTTAATATTCCTTGCTTACTATATACCTTATTAGCACCCCATATAAGTTATAAGTAACAATGCAATTTTCAATATCATAAAGGACACATTAAAAGTATATCTAATGAACACTATATCATTACAAATAAACTATATTTTTCCAACACATTAATATTTACATGTTATCTGACATACTAGATGCTTAATAATCCGTGTATTACTATTCCATCTACTATCACTATTATTTGTACATAACATATAAAACCACTTTAATTACTTAAATAAACAAATTCATCTTCAAATTAAACTATGTACAAACTCCTTAAATACCTTAACAGTCATAAACTAATGTGATTTGACTCATACATATCACCTACATAAGCACACTGAGAGAAAATTGTTAAATCTAAATATTAAATAGATTGAGAAATAAGAATAAAATGTTTGTTACATGTAAATCACTTACAGAGATTCAGTGAATAATTTATGGAATAAGCAATATTTATTTACAATATATACCCTTGAAAAGTATTATAGTTAGGTAAATCTTATCTATTTTTCCTACTGTTTCATTTGATGTACTCATACATTGCAGCATTTAGTCAAAATACATTAACATAATTTGCAATAGATATTTACCCATGCAGATATGCTACTAATGTTGAAAAGAACTAGAGAGGCAATGTGTATTTGGCACCATACTTTGTACACTAATACAAGGTGTCAAAATCTAGACAGTTAACGACAATATGATTTTTTGTATTTGTCTTTTTATCTGACCTTAAAAAATAATGCATTGCCTTTTTTATACATGCAACCATTTGATTGCAGTGGGGCTATTGTTAAGCAAAAGATGATGTGTTTAAATGCATTACTAATCATTTTTCACTCTGTCGTATCAATATGCATAACAATGTTAAAGTTTTAATAGGTCCTTGCTTTCCCGCTAATATTACACTCTAGACATACTCGGGTTGTCTTCGTTTTTGAGTTTGGTCTGCCTGTCTGTTCCCACCTGCTTCACGACATGACATATAACTTTTCTGAGGCTTAGAATCTATGAGCAACTCCATAGTACTTGACTTGCCATCTCGGACTTAAAGCAGCTGGTTGCTTGCATGTTGACATCATATCAGACGACGTGAACAAGCCTGGACCCACTATGAGCTGCACGGTTACTTCCTGTAACTCAAAAATGTAATTAAAAATGTATACACTAGTTTAAGGTCAAATTAAGCATGTATTTAATGTACATCAACCACAACTGAAAAGAAATGCCTTCAGAAAGAAAGCTATAATTATACCCAGGTGTAAACTAGAAAGTATCTTATTATCTATACTATCTATTATTAACATAGCTAAGATCCTATTTAAAGTTTCTATGAATATGACTCCCACTCATATAAAGCGCTTCAGTCTACGAACACACTATTTTAAAGTAATAGAGCTCATATTGCTTTCATCTTGAGAAGAAATTGTAATCATTTTCTGCTTAGACTGTTATTTTGACTTTAGAATTATAGAACCAACCAGAATCTGTGAAACTAGTAATTAAAGTGTTTAAAAGTATATTTATGGAAAATCAGTCCTCCACAAATTCTGCTTTGATAATAACAGCCAAACAATCATTCTTATAGAAAATGTATATTCTGAATGTCTCTCTTTCATACAAATCTATGTATAATAGTAGTTAAAATGTTGCAGTATGATTTTTACCTTATATAGTATATTTTACTGATATGAGTACAGTTTTATTTTAATGGAATTTGACTCAAATAATCATCATTACTAATATTTGCCATCATCTACCTGAATCAGATAATAAGTCATATATATTAGTAAATACCTATTACTCTGGTGGATATAAGTTATCTCTACTACTTATGTTCCTAACAAAATATAGATACACTATGATGGAAAACTGTGTGCTAAACACAGAGATTATTATGGTTTAAAGGTTCGTACATAAGTTTATTTAATGGAATACATTGCATGACTACCTTACAGTATGCATCTCATCATCTTATATCTATAACTGAAAAATTGTTTCTCTCAATGTTTAAATCTGCTGCTGCATCATACGTTCACCTTTGAAAACAAGTTAAGTAATACAAAATACTTCATAATGTGACCGAAGGTGATAGCTGAAATATAGAAGTTATATGAATATACATCTATATTGCAATATGTTGTATGAATATAACAAATTTGTTATGTATCTGTACTTAGGTTTTTTGCCTTGTCTGAAGCTGAACTCCACGTTTAATATTGTAATGAAAATATATGAATAGAGTTTCATGCTAACATACACTTTGATCAAAATATGGAGGAAAAGAAAACATTGTTTTCTAGCAATTACTCTTAACTACATAAATAACATGACCAGTTTCAAAAAACATTTCACATCCATTTAATATTACAAGCTGATTTTATTATCCCTTACATTATAATCTGTATATACTGATTGACTGGGTTGAGAGACTCTACTTGTAAACAATAGTTATGGGTGGAGGGACTGTTTGTGTGACTTTTTTACACAGACAAGTCTCATAAACTTGTTACACTTAGTTTTTAAGGTGTCTTATATAAATGGAAAAATGTAGTGCACATATCTAAATCCTTTCCTCCAAAACACACATCTTTTAACAAAATCTCATATTCAAATATAATATGAAGTGTCTATCTATTAATGTCAATGGCCTTAATAATAATAAAAGGAGAAGCTTATTTAAATATCTTAATATACAGAAACCCATACTAGTATTTCTTCAAAAAACACATTTAACTAAAAATCACATAAATAAACGAAATTTCAATAATTGCACAGTATTAATAACCTCAGCATTTAAACCAAAGAAGAGAGGTGTATCTATATTAATCAGAAATTCTATTCTTTCTCCCAAGATAATATCAACATATCAGGATTCTTCAGGTATGTTTTGTTTGGTATCTCTTGAAATTAATAAAAAAATTTACACTCTGGTAAATATATATTGGATACCTGGGATAGGTATTAAAACAATTAATAACCATTTAGAAGATATCATACATCATACAAAAGACAGCCTAATAATGGTAGGAGACTTCAGTTTTATTTTATTTATTTTATTTTATTTTATTTTATTTTACATTTGTTGACCGGGCTAGTCCAACTGGATACATGCCCATTTTCAGCAGAAGCCCGGGGAGTTAAGCTCCATTATGGAAAAAAAAGTGAAACACTACAGTAAAGACAAAAACAAAGCAGACTGATTACAACAATGACAAATGTAACAAGGAAATAGTAAATAAAAATTACACTATAAACTAGATCAAAATGCAATTTGCATAAGCAATAGATACAAGAAGTGGCAAGCATGGATTTTTTTTTTTTTTTTTTTAACGTAATAAATAATACACTGTGAATGGTGAGAAAAGAAAGAAACAAATAAGATGAGGTACAACACAAGTAGTGGGGAGTAACACACTGGTTTGTACTCAGGGTTAGATTACCCAAATCAGTATGTAGAGAGGCTATTAAGCAGAGATAGTGAAAATGGGAAGAAGTATGCTAGTCGGGATTAGTGCAAGGACAAAGCCATTGCTTTTTCAGGAAAGTTTTTATATGCTTCTTGAAAAGTGGTGTGGAGGAAAGAGATGAAACTTCATTGGGGAGTTTGTTCCAAGCTTTTCCCACAGAGTTTGTAAAGAGACAGTTACCAGCTTTATTGTTGGATTTGAGGGTGGTAACTAGTAGTTTGTTAGCTGAGCATAGGGTTGTGAGGTTTTTGTAAGGAGAGATAAGGTTGCAGATTATTAGAGTACTGTTTGGATGATACTAAATCTTATGGGTGATGGTGAGCTGCTGTTAGAGGAGCTGATTTTGCAGTTCTAACCATCCCAGCCGTTTAAGATTCTGACAATGGTGGGTTTTGAATGGTGAGCCAGTGGCAAATCTGGCAATATTGTGGTAGGAGGTTGCTAGTTTATTGAGGTTACTTTTGGATAGATTAGTGTAAAGAGAGGAGGCATATAAGAGGGTGGAGATAAGGTGTGAGTGGGCAATGGTAGTTCTGGCTAATGGAGTAAGGAAAGGTCGAATCCTGTAAAGGAAGCCTAGTTTCCTGTTGACAGATTTAATGGTGAGGTTAATGTGAGAGTCAAAGTTGAGGTTGTGGTCAATTATTACCCCTAAATGTTTTGTGGTTAGGTCAGGAGCTATAATAGTGTCATTTTTGGAAGTGACAGTGAAATCAATAGGGGCAACCTTTTTTGTGGGCGTGAATAGCAGTAACTTTGTTTTCTTAGGGTTAAGGAGTAGACAGCGTTGAAGGAACCAGTTTTCTACTAAATTAAATACTTTTTGGGTTATAGCCTGGAGTTCAGCTGGAGGTAGCTGCACAAATTAATGTAGAATCATCTGCATATTGTATGCAGGTGGCTTGAGGGAGGTTTGTGTTCAGACCATTAATGAAGATAGAGAAAAGTAGGGGACCCAGGATAGAGCCTTGAGAGACACCTAGGGTAACAGGGAGGTGAGTGGATACGTTATTTTCCCAGAGGACAGCCTGTGTTCTATTATCTAGATATGACCTGAACCATTGGATTGCCTGGGTGCCTATTGCAAGTGACTTAAGGATATCAAAAAGTAAGTTATGGTTAACCATATCGAAAGCTTTTGAGAGGTCAATGAAGAGTGCCGAGGAGAGCTTGTTGTTATTTCTATTTTTATTAATGCAGTCAGAAAAGGATAAGAGTGCAGTGGTAGTACTGTGGAATGGCCTAAAGCTGTGTTGACAGTCAGCAAGTAGATTATTATGTAAAAAATTATTTTGTAAAAGATGGCCAAGTAGTTGCCGGTGGATGCATCTTTCCATGATTTTTGCTAGTGGAGAGAGTAAAGCTATGGGACAAAAGTTTGAGAGCTCATTAGAGTTACCACCCTTGTGTAATGGGATAATATGGGAGATTGTCCAGAGAGATGGGATGGAACTTTCAGTTATGGTTCTGTTTATTAGGATGGAAACTGGGTAGGCTAGTTCTTTTGCTGCAATTTGTAAGTATTCATCTGGCAGTAGTTTATCTGAGGGTTTACCCGGTTTCAGTTTTTGAAGTAGGGTATGGATGAGGGATGTTGGGACTGGTTGTAATAGAAATAGGGGAGGTAAGCTAGATGAAGTGGAGGGCCCTATAGAAGTCACAGGTGGTAGGGTATTAGCAAGAGATTGGATGGTGTCAGTGAAAAGGTTGTTAAAAGCATCTGCAATCTGGTTGGGTGAGTCTTGAGAGAAGCTGAAAGGGGTTGGTGTCTTAGAGTGACCTGGGTGTAGGAGTTTATTAATACCTGATCAGAAATATTGTGGGTTTTGTTGGTGGGATTTTTGGAATTTGAAGAAGTCATTTTTCTTGTCAAGAAGTATGGATTTTTTTGTGGCATTTCTAAGCTGTCTAAAGTTTTGGTGATCAGTAGAGTTTTTAGTAGTTCTCCATTTGGCCCAGATTTTGTTTCTTTGTAGCATCTTACATTTAGTCTCTTTAGTCAGCCAGGGAGCAGTTTTGTTTCTTGTTCTAATAGTGTGAGTGGGGGGCATGGTGTTCTAGGATTTGAAGGAATTTTGAGTTAAAGAATGATACTGCTTCATCAAGAGGGAGGAATTTGAGGGGTGACCAGTTGCATGCATTAAGTTCTGTTTGGAAGTTTATAGGGTTAAAGTTTTTTTTGTTCCGGGTATTTCTAAAGATGGTTTGGTTGGGAATGAAGGTCTTCTGTCTATTTATGTAAGTGAGCGAGTGATCACTAATGTCATCAGGAAGAATACCTGTATTGTATGAGAGGGGATTACTAGTTACTAATATCCAGTCTAAGGTGCTTTGTTTGTTACTTGGTTTATGGATTCTGGTGGGGGTGGAGATAGTTTGGTGAAAGCCATATAAATTTATATGGTTAGTTGGTTTGTCAGAAGTACAGGTATTCCAATCAATATTAAAATCACCAAGTACTGTGGTTTCTTGTGGGAAAAACATTGAGATCCAGCTGAGGGTACATTCAAGGGTTTCGATGTTATTGCCTGGGGAAGGTAGGAGTAAATTATGTATAATGATTTGTTAGGATTAATGTGGATCTTAGAGATAAGGATTTTAGTGTCGCTGAGAAATGGTGGTTGAACATCAAGTGATATAACCTGTAACTTAGATTTGTACAGTATTGCCACCCCGCCACCCTTTTTTGTTATACGGTCAGATCTTAACCAGGAGGGATTATTTCATTGTCCCTGATGGCTGGTTTGAGCCTGGTTTCTGTTAGACAGAGGATGTCAAATGAGTGGAGGTCTAACAGGGCATGTAAATGGCTGATTTTGTTGTTTAAGCTACAAATATTAAGAAGAGCTAAGAGGAGAGAATTTGGGGTACTAGTAAGGGTGTGAGAGGTGGAGGGATGTGTTGGTGGTGGGGGGATCTGTGATGATGTTGTTAGGGCCTGGGTTTGGGTGAATGTCACTATGTAGAAGAAGGTTATGTTAAAGACAATATGTGAGTTTAAGGTATTTGTAGAAGATGGAGTATGTTTTTCTGAGTTGGAGATAAGTTATACGGGTTACTCTATGATACTTAGGTAGAATGTAGGTTGATGTGGAGGTAATGCTAATGTGGAGTAGTTTGGTTGGGTGTGTAAGAGGTGATGTCTGCTTTGAGGGGGTGTTGAAATTTAGTACAACTTAGGTGTTCATAAGTGGTTAGGATGTAGGGTAGTGATAGTGAAGGTAGAATTATGAGAAAGAGGAGCATGTTTGTTTGCTTTGGATTGAATAGTTTAGGCATGGTGAGGGAAGAGGGTAATTTAAGTGATGGAGTGAAGTGTTATTGAGATTTGGCTGAGAGGGAGGTATACCAAATATAGGGATGGAAGTTAATCAGGACTTATAGCAGCTAATTGGCTGCTGAAAAGTTTGTAATTAATGAGTGGGAGTGTTCTAATTAGTTTCTCAGGAAGGGGTGTGGTTTTGGAAGTATAAGGGTAGGTGCATTGGGGTGGGTGGAATTTGGGGGGGGTGGAGTGAGCCCACAGGGCGAATGGAGCGGGTAGAGCAAATAGTGGAGATGCTCACAGAGACAATCAGAAAGGAGCTGAATTACTGAGAGGCTCTAGGGGGTGCCAGGAGAGCAGGAAGAATTAGCACAATGGCTAGATTACAAGGGATAATGGTTTGGAGGAGGGTGAATCAGGATAGTAGGGGAGAAGAAAAAGAATAGTCAGGGACTGTAAAGACAAACAAATAATAAGTAGTCAGGAATGTAACACGGGAACCGGGGATAAGGGGTACAACACAGGCCAAGGTTTGAGTGCCTCCTAGTGGCCAAAAGGTAGAGTACAGTGACACTGGAATTGCAGAACCTGCTTGAAAAAGAGGACAACAGTTCAATGGTTACTAAGGAGCAAAGTAGTTACTGCTAAAGGGGGGGTATGGCTGCTGGGCTCCTGTGTCAGGAGTATGACTACAAGTAGACAGTAAACATCTGAGTTTTAATAATAAACAGTTCAGTACACAGTGTATTGAGGGGGTTACATGTACTTTCTTGCAACCTTTGGAAGGTGGGGTGTGTAGAACAGGATGAAAAATAAGTTCCTCTGGGATAAGTTGAGCTGGCCAACTTATGTGATGGGGGTCCTCATTGACTAGGCATGTAGGATCTCAAACCTTTATGTAGGAATTAGTGGTTGATAGCTGGGAAGGTTAGAGAAAGAAAAAACAATTTAGCTATGAGCAAGGTTAGAGAAATGAAAAAAACAATTTAGCTATGAGCAAGCAATGTATTTAAACTAGAGCATTCACAGGGTAGGATTTATCTAGGAATTTAGCTATAATCGAGCAATGTTTTTAGACTAGAGCATTCACATATTAGGACGCAACACTGAAAAGTGCAGTAGTACAGGTGCCTTTAAGACATATTTTTGCTATATTGGCAACAATGTAACCACTATTACCACAATTGCTAAGCTTAAAGCAGATGTTCGTGTTCTAAACTAAATACAAAAGAGTAACGTAAGAGTGATACACTAATACATAACTTAGTTAGAAACAGTCATTGCATAATCCAAAACATTAAAGGTACAGTAAGCAAACATTAATACAGGGTACTTCAATGCCTACACGCTAGCGTGAAGGTATATCTGATGATATCACTTGAGGGTGATCACCATGCAGAACAAAATACAGTTTAGTTTCAGAAACAAAAGGCCCACAAATCAGCAGAAAGTACTGTAGATAATGTTCAGTACGAAAGTCTATGTCGTGAGAGCCCCTGCACTGTAGATAATGTTCAGTATTAAAGTCTATGTCGTGAGAGCCCCTAACGGCCTGTATAGGTTCATAGGTTCATAGGTAAGTACTAGGCTATCTGCCCATGGGCATTTATAAGCCTAGCCACAGAGTGATGGCTTTCACCTCCCCATTAGATTAGTAACCTGGGCCTCTGTCAACAGGGCTCCTGAAGTGATCCCAGGGTAGAACTTACGATTACCCATCCACTCATCAAGATTTCTCTTGAAGAAGGTCAGAGAGGAGCTCTGTCGAATATGGATTGGGATTCTATTCCAGAGTGAGGGGAGTCGCTGGGACAGGAATCTATCCCTCCAGCATGTCCTGTTTATTGTTGTACATAGGTTCAAGTCACTAGAACAAGTGGTTCTTAGGGATCTCGGTTTTTTGAGGTGAAGCATGTCCATTAGTTCAGGGTTTGACATGGCTCTATAGGTCAGGCATAGGTCACCTCTGAGCAGATGGTAAGTGACTGAGAAGAGCTGGAGCTTTTCTAGTCATGCTTCATAGGGTAATTGTTTAAGGCCCTTAATCCTCTTAGTGAGGTACTTCTGTGGTCTTTCTAGTTGTTGCAGGTGTCTAGTGAGGTACATCCCAAATGGGGCATTGTACTCTATTATGGGCCTAATGAGTGAGGAGTAAAGGGGCACAATCACCTCCTTGGATCTGGATGAGAAACCCTTTGTGATCAGGTGTGCCACATAGAAGGATTTCCTGACTGTTTTGGCTATGTGGTTATCAAAGGAGAGCATGCTATCTACTTGGGTACCCAGGTCCCTAATTACTTCTTCTGTACTTAGTGGATTCCCATCTATGTGGTAGTTTGTAGGTACTTTGTTTTTCCCAAATGGGATCACTATGCATTTTTTGGCATTTAGCTTGAGGCCGTGACTTTGACACCAGGTGTTTGTCTCTGTGAGACCCTTTTGCAGGATGTCTGTGTCAGCTGGAGAGTCAATTATTGCACCCAGTTTACAGTCATCTGCGAACTTGGTTAGCCACAGTCCCTTCACCTTTGCCTGTACTTCGGAGAAATATATACCGAACAGGAGGGGTCCCAGGACTGAGCCCTGTGGGAATCCGCTTGTGACTGGTTTAGAGTCAGACATGGCGCCTGCCATTCTTACCATGTGGGTTCTGTCTGAGAGCCAATTGGCAGCCCATCTTGTGACATGAGGGTTGATATTTAAGCTGGTGAGTTTGTCTATGATTCCTGAGTGTGGGATGGTGTCGAACGCCTTAGTGAGGTCCAGATATGCTGTGTGGACCACCTTCCCTTCATCTATGGCCTTGGTGACTGTTTCGAAGAAGTTGACCAAGTTCAGGAGGCAAGATTTGCCTTTAACAAAGCCAAACTGGGTGTGGTCCAGTGTCTGGAGGTTCCCAATGTCCCTGTTAATGAGCTCCATGATAATGCATTCCATGGCTTTGCAGACCAAGCTAGTCAAGCTTATAGGGCGATAGTTCCCAGGGTCAGTTGTGGCACCACCTTTGTGGAGTGGCACGACTGTTGCTGTACACCATTCTTTGGGTACATAGCCTGTAGAGAGGCTGAGTTTGAATAGTGATTTGAGATGGGAGGGGTTAGTTCATTTTGAAGCTCATGTAAGACATAACCTGGGATAGCATCTGGTCCCACTGATGCTGTGTTTTTGGCCTTTGCAAGGGCTGTCTTTACTTGTGTGTCTGAGATATCTGGAGCACCACATTCTTCTGGGATGGGTGCTAGCCCCTTTGGTGGGGGGGGGGGTTTGCACTGAACTTGTCAGCCAGCATGTTGGCAATGTCGGTTGGTTCAGTGTATTTATGGCCATTATGCACTAGCTTGGAGCGTATCTGAGAGTTTGCCCCTAGACTCTTGACATAGTTAAAGAAGGCCTTGTGGTTATCCTTAGAGTCATTGGTTATTTTTCTTTCCTTTAAAAAACATAAGCAAAATGCTTCCAAGATAAGCGAGCTCAGCTACTTGAATATCTCTCTCTCGTTAAAGCCACCCTGATGTTAGCATAAGCCTCCGACTGCTTGTCCAATGCTCTGTAGCCTATACAAGTAAAGAGTGGTAGCAAGCTTATAACTTTAACGCGTGTTTCTTGTACTATTTTTTGCCACTAGAAAACAGCTTTACTGATTGCTTGAAATAACCACATAATGGATCAGCCTGTGTTGAGTTACACTAAAAGCTCTAAAAAGCATATAGCAGCTAGTCCTGTGTTGAGCAACAAGAGTTGGTTGTAGTATGTCTGTGACACTAAAAACTGTCTTTGCTAATTGTGTATAATTAACACATAACTGTCCTGTGTTATATTAGACTAGAAACACCAGTAAAGGATATAACAGCTAGTTTGATGTTAGTAATTATTAACACACAAGCTGGAAGAAAAAGTGGGTACGACTACCAGGATATCACCGAAGCGACTAAACCATGTGTGCCAGCGCTTCCATTAGCAAGTTAACAATTTGGCATGACAAACTATAGCTAGCGCAGGTACATTAAAGCCTAGCTAAGCCACCAGTGAATCTGCACTCCTCCCGAGTAGAGTGAAAAACTGCTTTAAGTGGGGAAAAATCTTATTAAGTATAACAATGCCAAATAAGCGAGTAAAAACACACTGTAATAATCTTCCCAGCCAAACACGGAACAATAACGCTAAAATGCCCTTTCAACTAATACTGCTCCAAACAGTAGGAGTGGGTTGGCATGGTTAAGAGTCCATGTGGAGGCACTCCTAGATCATAGTCATTTTGCCAGTAGAGCTACCTACATATGGAAAATATAACATTTCACTCCTACGTAAAAACAGTTGCATTATGGATGACAAAGACTCTGACTTCCAATGTAATTATAAGAAATCTGCTGCCTCCAGAACCCTGATGAGGTTTATTGATACAGTAGCAATCAAAAATATTAACCAATCTGCTGACCATTACTCATTATTTTTTACATTTTATTCACATAGACATAAATCACAATCATATATAGACCGAGACTATGTTGCAAATGACTTAATAACATAATTAAATGGAGTCAGGGTTATAGCCTGTTCACTATCAGATCATAATACAATACTATTTGAAATAGATACTGAACCATATTTCTCTCTTCCAATCACTAGAATTCCCTCATATTTAACAAATCTAAGAGAATTTAAAGAATTTTATGTAAATGAAATATTGACTTTCCTGGAAATAAATAACACTGAAGATGTTGCTGAAATATACATATGGGACTCACTAAAGTCTTATATTTATGGTAAAACTCTAACATGGTATATAAATAAGAAAAAAACCTGGAATAAAGAAATGATGGATCTACAAACTAAACTAGACAAACTTAAACTAGAAATACAAAAAGGAAATTCCAAGCTAATGCCAGAATTAACACAAATCAGTAACAAATACTCTGTGATTTTACATAATAAAACCATGATAAATCTTGAGAAGATCAAACTAAACTCTTATTCTATTAAATCCCTTAATCAAAAACAATTAGCAAATAGGACAAAAAAATGAAATCCAGACAAATCAAAGGAATTTTCAACACACACACAAATATGGTAGCAACTGACCTCAACAATATGTCAGAAACATTTAGATCTCATTACAATAATTTCAACACATCTAACCTTGAAATTACTTCATTAAAAGATGTTAAAGAATTTCTTAGTAAGAATACTACTACTAAATTAACCCAACACCAAATAGACAATCAATAAACCAATAACAATGACAGAACTAAAAACACAAATCTCTAAACTTAAAATGAATAACGCCCCTGGACCAGACAATATATTACCAGAGATGATCTGCCTATTACCAGGACAATCACTATCCTTACTCCTTAAAGTATTAATACATCTAAAGATAAATTATTAACTCCCCCTTCATGGAAATATTCACTAATAACTCCAATAGTTAAACCTGGTAAAGAAGTACTGTTCCTCATACAGGCCTATATCATTATTTAATATAGATTACAGAATGTTTATGGCAACCTTTGCAAATAGAATTAAACACCTTCTCCCTTTATTAATACATGATGACCAGACAGGCTTTATACAAGGAAGAAACACCTATAATAACATCAAAAGAATTATAACATTAATAGAATATAATAAAAATAAAATTAAATACTTAACATTAGTTTCCTTTGACATCAATAGTGCCTTTGATACAGTAAATTGGAAATACCTAAACTTAGTTTTAGAAGAATATAAATTTCCCAAAACCTTTATAAGCCTAATTATGACACTATATGAAAATTCCTTAGCATATGTTAAACTAGGGTCCTATAGATTCAGGACCTATTGCAGTTAAAAAATGAACCAAACAAGGTTGTCCGCTATCACCCTTATTATTTGCATTACTGATTGAACCATTTGCGAACAATATTAGGTCACAGGTCAACATTCAAGGTATAGAAATAACCAAAAATATAAAACTAAAATTACAGCTATTTGCAGATGACATCCTCCTAACTATATCTAATGCAAATCACTCTATACAATCTTTATTTAAAACCATGATAATCTTCCAAAAAGTTTCAGGACTGCAATTCAGTGATGATAAAACAAAAATATTATGTTTAAATTCCAAAACAAAAAGCAAATTAGATAAAAAGATCTCTAAATATATTGTCCCTGATAAACTTCAGTACTTAGGAGTGTACATAACACATGATCTAAACGACTCTAACTTATATAACTACACCACAACAATAAATATAGCGACTTTGATTAACAACTGGAACAAATATTTATTCACAATGGAGGACAGGCTATATTGAATCAAATCAATCTTCTTCCCTAAAATACTATACCTCATACAAGTGTTGTCACTACCACCACCTAAACATATAATACAAAAAATGCAACAAAATAATCTTAAAATTCTTATGGCATCCACTCAAACCTAGAATAACCTTAAACAATCATCTACCAAACTGGGAAAATGAAGGAATTAATCTCCCAGACATTGACACATATGTCCAATGTGCAGTAATTAAAAATATTACTTTAAGGCTTAAGCCATCATACTCTTCTATCTGGAAATCACTACAAGAAGAAATCTGTTTAGAAACCATGCAAAAACAAATACAAGATCATCTACACATGCTATCAAACAACTTTTATTGGACCTTAAAATCAAAAAAATATTAGAAAACAAGAACAATAAAATGTCATCTTTATATATAAACTACACATTAACCATATTCAAAAATGTGTTAATTCTGATCCACGTATTAAATCTTGGATAGTGTTAATTTTTAGCCTAAATATCTAATCATTTTGAAATGCTCCAATTTAATGAAATGGAAACTTTGAAGAAGGCCGATTTAATGTACTGGTATCAACTTTTAGATAGAAACAATATACTTTCCATTACTTATCTAATTTAACCAATAACATTTGGTTAACTTTAAAATCATTAAAACAAACCCTAATAAACAAGAAAGATACAATGCATATCTCTGTTGGACAAAAGATACCCAGGTTTATTGACTATATTACAGTCATCACAAAACAACCCTTCCAAAGAAATGGGTGTCTATTTAACATTTATAAATTAATCAAAGAAAACAAAATATTCTATAAAGAATCTTATTGGAATTATTTTGAAAAGGTCAAAAAAACACCCCCTCAGGATAATGAGAAAAAGCTCATTCTCAGCTCATCAAAACGATCTGCATTATCTCCCCATCGGCACTTGTTTACATGGAGATTCCTACACAGACGTTTTCATAACAAACACGAAAGCTGTTGGAGATGTGAATTGAATTTAGAAGCAAATTGGGAACATGTTTCTATGACTGCAAAATTAAAATCCTACTGGAATAATATAAACTCTTTCTTTCAGACTATATTTAATGACAACATTGAATTAACTTAATAATTGGTGTTGTTTAACTCATCTATACCTAACAGTGTTTCACGAAATGGACAATCAATATTATGGACTTTATTCTCCATAGCCAGAATGAAAATAATAAATAACTGGAAAAAATAAGCATCTCCTTCATTTAAAGAATTCAAAAGTCTTACTATGGCTGTTGGTCAAATGGATTTAAATATACTAAAAAAGAGAACCAGTAGAATTACATCATTCCAGAACTCTTAGTTAATAGTAATGGAAACCTTGGAGAAAATGGACAGCATAATCTAACTAAACTTATATGACTCAAATTAATTGTATATGCTCCTTTTCAGATGTTCAGACACCTTTGTAAATAGTTACATTTTCTTTTTTGATTGTTTTAATAATTATTACTGTAATCTTCTTTTAATATTAACTGTACATAAACCTTTTTTTATTACTTGTTTCAGAATTTTCAGACTTTTACATACATGCTTTGTTAAAATATTGTATTTTCAATGGAAAAATAATAAAAATATAAAAGGAAAAAATGTATCTATGCTATGATCCCAGTTATTGTAATTAGGGGCAATATAAAATTATACTGACCATGGGTTGGCCAAGGCCAATCTGTAACAAAATGGGATAGGTTAATTTGAACACAAAAAGTGAATTGGTTAGGCTTAAAAGGGCCCACAAGGGCAGCTAGCCTGGTACTTACCTATAAATCTATAGGAAAGTAGGAGTATTTTTTGGTTGAAAGCTACTCCACCACACATTTTTCATTTAACTTAGGACAGTCTTGTGTGCATTTGGTTTGTGAATGTTCCAGCCCTAAGTGTTGCTGGACTGGTTTAGTATGAGCAGATGGCAGTGCACTGCTCACAGTCATCAGCACATTTGGTCAATCAGTACTTCTGGGATACTGGCTTGGATGTCTTTAAAATGTGCTCCAAAAAAGACAAAGCCCAGAAAAATTCACAACTTGGGAACCATTGGACAGTCTTTTTGCAATCCCGCTGGCAATGCTGGTGTTTTATTATTGATAACACAGACAAAAAATGTAAAGTGTTGTAAAAAAATGTTAAAAGCCTGAGTAGTATGCATAGAGTGACCACTATCCATAAAAGCCTGAGTAGTATGCATAGAGTGACCACTATCCATAGCTGCTGTAACCTTTTCAAAGAAGATTACTAGATTCAGTAGCCAAGCACTTCACTTCCCAGAATTCAAACTGAATGGGGTCTAAAACAGTTAAGCTGCCTTACACTCAGGCTCTCTCTCTCTCACACACACACACACACACACACACACACACACATACACACGTGTGTGTGTGTGTGTGTGTGTGTGTGTGTGTGTGTGTGTGTGTGTGTGTGTGTGTGTGTTTCTATATACACATATATATATATATATATATATATATATATATATATATATATATATATATATATATATTTAATTAAACACACACACCTACATACACATAATATACACACATGCACTAAAGCTTTATCAATTTTTTTATCATTTACTTTTTCCGTGCTTTGCCTTACAATAAAATTAAGGTCATAATCATTTAAGGTACATTCTGTATAACATACCCATCTCCCATCACGGTTCTAGCCATTCTGCCACTTGTTTGTGACTCCACAGTGAGAAAAGTGATAAGATCAACAACATTAAACATGCCGGGGGTCTGAAGAGAAGCAAGCAAAAGATTAGTGTTTAAGTATATTGGTCACATTCTGAAGCACCTTTAACAACTTCATTTCTAGTGAAACTAAAGCTACAAGTGATTTAAAAAAATAGATTGTATTGTGTTGAATTTTTTAATTTTCTTATTTACTTTTCTATAATTACCCTCAAAATATCATGGTAGGGACTGAAAAATCATTTACAAACATTTGAAAAGCTTTCTGGGTAAACTGCTTTAGAAGAGCACCTTCTTACTTAACATATATAATGGTGTAATAGTAACAGCACAATTTAATTGCCAATGTAAGGTGCTCCATTTACAAGACTTGTTTTTTGTCTAGGAAGAAAAGCTACTGATGCATTTGGCATTCTAATACAGTAGCTTATATATTAACAGTGAGGCGTTATGGGTTCAGTGCTTCATGATGTCACAGTAGGGATTTTCAGCTCCAATAAAATGAGGGGCCATCCTTAAAATATAATGCAAAAACAGCACAAAACTGTATAATGTGGTATTGTATATTTTTAAGGCAGGTATATCCAGCTTCAAAGATTTGTTACTTACACATAGCTCACAACATGACCAATACTCTGAGGATTAACGCTGCCAAACACAAAGTTGTTTTAGTGTACTGATGACAGGAAATGCCACATCTGAAATGTAGTGTGCCTGTGTATACCCCATCTCCATGAGGTCAATAACAGGGTTCCAGTGGTCTGGGGTAAGGTTTTACACTTTGTATGCTCTACACAAAGACACCAAAGTAGATGAAAATACATACACTTTGGATAAAATGTCAGTACTTCAGACACAGTCCAAATGAGAATGCTCACTACATTTCCAACTTGATGGAGCTGCAAAGGGCAAGATCTAAAATGAAAGTCTGATCTCTGAGATCAGGCTAGTAACAGACAGTGCTGATGGATAAGTCCAGTGAACTTATAATACAGGAAAATGCATCAAAAAAGAGAAGCAATTTTGTAACATCAGACAAGTTCCTAAAAACAATGCATGTTTTTACACATCTTTATGTTGAGATACAAAACGTGTTAGAGTTAACAGAATTTCTTTGGGACTTCTGGCTAATTTTGGTCTTAAATGCTTAACTGACCATCAGTTTTTATTGCTCAGCCCTCCAACAAACATTTTTCTGTCAAAACTTTTTATGTGCTTCACTGGATGTTAAGGCAGACTCTGCAGTCTGACTACATATAATTTCTGACTTTAATAATGTGTACTGTGATCCTTAGAATAGTGTTTAACATTATCTAATACTAAATTAAACAGGTGGAGAAAACTGAAGCCTTTGGGTTTATAAAAAATGAGATTTTTGTGAAAGCAGAGAAACTGAGACCAGTTGCATCATTTCTGCTTACTTTTCCTCTCTCCTATTGCTCCCGACTTCTATTTTTTTTAATTTTATCTCTGCCTCTCCTTTTCTTCTCTTATTGTGGTTTCAGGGGATGAACATATCTTTTATGTGTTTTGGCACAGCAACAGTGAAACTCATATCTGAAGGATTTCTCAAGCCTTTGCACCACTGCTACTTGGCAAGGTGAAGTATGGGAACATATGTGGATTTGTATCACTTAATCACAAAGAGTAACCCAAAACAATATGCACATTTGAAGGCTTCCCTTGATGCAGAAGTTTAATCACAAAAATATCAAAATTATCCATTAAGTCTTGAAAGAAAGAAATGTTTCTGACTGATTTTATCTGTAAATAGTTTGGAAAGGACAGCATATCAGAGGATCAGAGAGACACTTCTGTCCAGCCATATGTTCGAACTTGGCAAACAGAGATTGTATAGATGCCTTGTGGAGTAAAATTATAGACAAAAAATGGCTACTTCACATTTTTATTCTTTCAAACGCTTCTACAATAAACAAGCCAGACTGCTATTATTCTACAAGTTACACCATCATCACTGCCCCCCCCCTCAATTTTTTTTTTACATGGGGTTGGGGGTATTGTGCCAACTGTTGCTACTTTTCAGGATTCAGTGGTTCTCTCCTACTTATTTTGATAGTCATGCACAATCCATCCAACTCTTGACTGGAGACCCTCATTTCCTCTTGCCTTCTTCCAGTCTCTCTCAAACCTTTAAATGATAGTCTTTCCTTAACATGAGCCCAAAACACCGTAATCTGTTCTATTTGACCTTCTCTGCACTTCAAGGCATTATGTCTAATGCTCTGATGTCATCATTTCATCTTTCCCACAATATGTATCCTATCACCCATCTCAAGCACTTCATCTCCATCAACTCTAGTTTCCTCAGCTTGTCTACCTAGGTTTCATAAATACCAGTCACACCACTGTTTTGTACACCCTACTTTTTAGTTTCTTTGGCTTTCTTCTGTCATTCACTCCCCTGACACTGTGCCAGTTGGATGCAAATCCTCTGATTCTAGCTTTAACTTCCTTATTCACCCTTTACTTCTCAAACAGCCCCCCCAAAGATACTTGAAGCTGTTAACATGCTTCACTGTTTTCCCTTCTATCTTGGCTTTCATCTTCTTCTGATTTCCCCCATTTGCTGCCATGGCAGCTGTCCTATCTATATTATGCTGCATCCCTCATGCCTTCAATTTTTCAGTCTAGTAGTTTTCCTCTTCAGAGTCTGCTTGTAGTGCCAACATCATACGTATTCAGCAGTAGCTTTCTTAATCTGACTCATCTAACCTGTTTAATAATATATTCCATCACTAGAAATAACACCAGTTGCCTCAGACGTAAACTCTGATGCATACCTATTCCCACTGGAATGTATGTGTGCTATTGGTTCTTTATAAAAAGCCCAGATTAATTTTACCAATGGTTCCAGTACTTCAAACCATTGCAGGATTGCCAAAATCAGCTTTCATAGGACCATGACTGTCACTAATTCTGATAGCATCCCTCACTTTCTTCACAGGTCTCCCTCTTCCAAGAATAGTACCACTGAATCCCAAACCAAGAGACTTCAGTGCCTTTCCCTACCACTTTCTCTTCCAGATGCACAGGGTGCACAGTCTCCAACTTCTCATCATGTTGTCCACTTCCAAGTGGTGTCCAGTCAGTCATCCTATATTCCTAAGTTCAGTTTTGGCAGGTTCATTGGATCTACATCCAGCTATCACTAGGAAGATCTAGCCTAGGAAATCCAGGCTGAGAAACTAGACATATGCCTAACATTAGACTGCTGGGATTGATAGCTGGCATAGAGTGCTCCACAGGAATGCAAACCCCTTCTGTGATTAACATGGGTCCTTGCAATGGTCAGAGCTGACAAGGTCCACACACTTATCACTGGCAAATACCCATCCCCATTTTGGGCAACATTAATCAATATGACTAAATAACCTAGAGTCAAGTTTTGCACTATCAAATGGGTAACTTTGACAAGATGTGCAGTCTGTGACCAAAGTTCTCCATTCTAGAGCTACACTGCCCCTATAAATACTTGCACATTTAGATACTACTTATAATGGTGCCTAAACAGTGAAAAGTGAGATTGATATTGCCCTCAATAATAAATCACTGTACTCCATGATAAATTAGTCAAAAGAAATACTAATAAAAAATAGTAAGAAAATGGTTTGCAAAAGTTTTAGGGTAAAAACCTGAAACTCTTTGTGAAAAGAAATGCTGATGCAACAACTGTGAAGCAAAGGGAAAGCCAAAAAGCTTCTCTTGTATGTTTTTAATTAGTCAGATGATAAGAGTAGTACTTGGGAGGCTAACCCTACTAGAACTTGACATTACTGCATCCAGGAATGAAGCCTGGAGGGGTCAAGGTGTAATACAGTTGTAGAAAACACCTGGAGGAGGACAGACTAGATAAAAAATGTGAAAGCGAGGAAATCCCAGCACCATTTTCCTATGTGATCTAAACTATCCATATATAAAATGGACAGCCTACACCACCACTAGTGCACAAGCACAGAAATTCCTGATCATTGAACATTTTGTATCCACTCCTTACCAGTATGGGGGCATCTTGTACCATCCATTGTGCATGTTCGTCACTTGTTAGATCTGACCATAAAGCAGTCACCTTCAAAATAAAATTGAAATCAGAAATCACTTCGACCCAAAGTACCTTTCAAAATGTATCCAAGACAAACTACCCACTCCTAAGTAATATATTGTCAGGCTTCTGTTCCCCAGCAAACCCACTGAACACGCAGAGATGTATACCTCCACATTATACCAGCATGTAAACAGCTGTATAGATGCAGCTGTGCCTGAAGAAACAAGTGCAGGGTAAACCTCAGAAAAACCCACATGGTGGAACCATAATATCAACAAGCATTGCAATAAAAGGAAGAGAATTTTACGAAAAGTAAGAAGAGCGACTCTCAGAATAACAGATCCCTTGCTAAGGAAATAAACAAGCAATGGAGGAGCTAAGTAAAATATGCCTAAGCAAAGTTTCCGGCTGAAATAGCTCCCCAAGCCCAAGATAATCACAAAACTTTTTTAGTTGTGTTTGTCATCTCAAAAGCATAACACTGCAATGTACTGAGCTTAGCAAAACTAATGGCTGATAAATTCAACTCAAACTTTACCATCTCTCCCCTCCATCTATCCCAGAAATATACCAGAATCCAACTCAGCTCCAGATATCACACAAGAAAAAGCCCTAAAGGCTCTACAGAAGCTAAAAATAGTCCAACAATAGGTCCTGACAATATCGCTGGAAGCATCTTAAATGACATGAAGCACAATATAGCCACCCTCCCAGTGTTGTTCAACCTTCTGGAAGCATCTTAAATGACATGAAGCACGATGTAGCCACCCTCCCAGTGTTGTTCAACCTTCTGGAAGCATCTTAAATGACATGAAGCGTGATGGAGCCACCCTCCCAGTGTTGTTCAACCTCAGCCATACAGGTTTTGTACCAAGCAAATGGAGAACATCTGCAGTCATTCTCCTGTATAAGGGAGGACCTTCCACTGACCCAGGCTATTTCAGACCCACAAGTCTGGCCAGCATCATATGCAACGGTATGGAAGGATGTACATAGAACTAATCAATAAGGACATAGTGAACAGCCAAATACTGGACATATCTCAGTTTGGATTAGTCAATGGCAGGTCATGCTTGATCCACCTGGCAGATTTTTTAAAAGGTCATCACTGCAATGGATCAAGGCAAAATAGTACACAACACTTACGTCAACCTGGCCAAGGCTTTTAACACAGTCCCCAAATCACTCATAGAAAACAATCCTAAATAAACTGGGAAGAAAGCCCTATATCATGCATCAGATTGCCAGCTGAATCATAGGATACAGGAGATCAAAATAGAGGAAGCCACCTCCACAGAGAGGCCAATACCCACTGGGGTCCCCAAGGGTTTAATGTTTGGACCTTTGCTGTTTGGCATCTATTTCTGTTAAGTAAAATCAATACCAAAGAGTTTTTGCTAAGTTTATAGATGCCTGTAAGCTGGGAGGGGGTCATTGAATCCCCAAAGGTTTGTCTCAAATAAATAACTGGTGCTATACTCATGGACTGAAACTAAATGCCAGAAAATGTATCATCATATCCTTTGGGAAGTCATCCACCCCAGGGGACTACCACATTGACAATATGCCCCTAAGAGTTTGCCCAGTTGTTCAGGATTTGGAAACTTATGTTGACAGCGACCTAACATTTCCCCAACATGTGTCTGTTATAAGAAAGTCTTTCGATATTGCACAGCTCATAAACAAAAGTATTATGTCTAGATCTAGGGATGCCATTGTCTCCCTTTACTCAGTCCTCATTAAGCCAGTCATTGAATACAATGTTCCGTTGGCATCCATCTGTCCAGACACATAAAACAACTGGAATGCACACAGAGATACCTTACTAAATGGCTACAAGGCCTAAACAGGTCCTACATTGACAGAGTCAAAGCTCTGTCACTATACTGTGCAATCCTACAGACTGCTAAGAGGTGACCTGTGTCTGGCATACAGGGCATCCTCTGACCCATTACTAATGGATTTACTACTGCACATCATACTCTGTATAAGGCTAGATTATTTCAAGCACCAAAAGGGAAGTTGGCCAGATATAAGATTGCAAGCAATGGCAGCTAACCTAGTGCTTACCTAGAAACCTAAACAACAAATGTTTTCAAATTAACAATTTGGTTGTCTGCAAACTGATGTAGAATCTAGCACTTACTGAAATACTACAAAGATATAGAAACTTAGAGGGATCCAATATGGAGTCCAACAAAGAGGTAGGCAAGCCACAAAGACACTACACTTTCTGCCATTTTCAAATCCTACCTTCCCCATCCAAGACAAAGAGTTCTAGTCAGATTTATAAACTACCATGAAAAAGGAGCTTTTAGCAGGCAGTGTATTGTGACTAAAAATTGGTTGTATTCTCATCTGTGTAGGTAAAACTAGGCAAGGATTAATGAAACGTATTAAAGGTGGCTGGGAATACTCTGATGGCCAGCAAACAGCAGAAACATTTCAGGAGGATTATGAAATTCAGGATAGCTGCAAAACAAAAAGTTTTGTTTGTGGGAAGTGTTTAATAAAACAGAAAAGCTGGTGAAATATCTGATCATCTGCTGTGACATGCAAAAATCAGACTGAATGCATTCAATCTTCATAATATGAAAGCTTAAAAGCTTTACAAAATGTATCCTATCAATTGATCCCACTACCACCAGTGAAGTGACCACATAAATCAAACTAATACAACTTAATCTTCACCAACCTACTTCTTACCTTCTCTCCTCCAATTCTCCTGCAGCTAGTATCCAGCTAAAATGCAGTATTCTGTTGCAAATATTATATAGCAACCTAAAGGTGCTGTACAAATCTGATGTATTTATGTTTGAATCGGGTTTTATTTTCTCACTGCAGTTTAGTTGGAATGATCATTACTGCAACTTGGTTATGCTCCCTGCACTTTTCCATGTCTTTCTTTCCTATCTGAGATTAAAATTTATCATTTATGATCAATGCTCTACCATTGTCAAATTCTAAAATGAAATAAGTAAAACAGATTGTGAGTTAATATACATTTTCTGAAGTAAAAGAAGTCTATAACTAATTAATGTCACTATTCATTAATTGTAACTCGCTACCTTTTCTCCAAACAACACAGATTTTAGTAGGAATTAACAGGAACAGAGCAAAAATTTGTGCCAAAATCAGGTACATCCCTGAAAATCAGGGACAGTTGAGATGCAGTCGTGTGCATTTTTCTTCTCTATTTTTGGCACTTTTTTCAGCTTTCTCTCTCTTTTGTTTTTTTAAACACCGCTGCAACATGCTGCACTATGCACAGCATCACTGGTGATCAGTCTCCATTGTTAACATAATTAAAGTCTCCCCTTACGAGTACTCCACAATAGTCATTCTTAACTACTGCTGCTGTGTGGTAAGCTGCGGTATTAGTCACCCTCCTGAATAAATAACCTGCAGTTAGAAACAGCACAACCCTGCAGCCTTTTCTCATGGCAAGAAAAACACATTGTTTATAATTTAATGTGACACAACCCTAAAGCCCTGCTATCATAGCATTTTCCTGCTAAAAGCTAGATACACAAATCCCATCTTAAAATGCTGTATTTGTAAAATACTCCTGACCCACTATCCAGCAATTCTATAACTCTTTCAACTCGGTACACATCAGCTTTCAGCTGTTACCTCAATCATAATCACCCTACTAGCACTAGGTACCTGAGGCAGTGTAGTACCTGCTTTATGCTTACTGACAACCCACTATTGCTAGCAAACAATGAATCCACATCTGAGATGTGAAAATACTTCAAATGAAGGCAAACCTCTCAAACTACATGATTGTCAAAACTTACACATCCACAGCACCACAGAACTATTACTAAAATCATACATACTAAGGAAGTAAGCCCCTACCAAACTTTCATAAGGTTCCCAGGCTCCATACTTCTATTCAAACCTCAACGGCATGAAATTCTGTATCTGCGTCATGTACAAACTTGCCCTTAAACACTATAAACATTGGTCAGCCAGATGGAGTGCCCACCTCCTATAGACACTGCCACTCCATATAATGTGGTAACCATAGCTCACTATATAACATGGGATACTGATGTATGACTCATCAAGCTGAGCGAAGATAGGGTGGTTGTTAGCTGCCTCTTGGCTGATATAATTCACAATGTTACTTGGATCTTGAGGCCTTTCATTCTTAAATCATGTATACAAATGGTCATTACACTACATAATTGAGAGTGACCTGCATCTCACGTCCACCAAACGTACGAAGACGGATATAGATGAGCATTATGATGCTGGCAGGAAACTATTCTTTAGCAACATATTGCCACTTCAAATAGATGCCCACTCTTGAGGCCTTTCTGAGCTTTTGTAACAGACATCTGCATAGCCATAGGAGCACAGCAGTATAGCAGTGGTAGCACTCTTTTTGTACACCGTTTTACTGTCCATCATTCCTTTGGAACCTCAAATGGAGATGCATCAGTATTTATTTGTAATGCCATCACCTCATACCTGCTGTAGGTAGACAAAGATGTAAAATACATACTCATCAAAATTGTAGGTACTGCCAACTTTCATATCATTGCCAGTCACAGAATTCCTTACCATGTCATCCATAATCCATAACCCAGGAAGGCTACCTTAAATTAGAATTTCTGACCACTAAACCAAACACAACCTGAAAGTTTCGTGCTGAGAGCTTTTAAAAGGTGGAAGAGATAATGAATTCAAATTTGAAGACCTTTGCAAAAACAGAAAACACGGAAGTTTTGAATTTGGTTCTAGTAAGAAAATAATTTCCTTCTGACCAGAAACCTTCGAGGATGATTAGAAGGTGGGACTGTTTTAGCTTGATTTCTTATAAAGGGAATTTTAATTTTTTCCTCTCAGCATCCATTTTTCTGAAGATTTTGCCTTTAGATTTTTATGATTTGGAGTGACGTCATTCAAAGTATTTAATTTGTTTGTGTCTTTCGGCTTTTCCCAGTTAGGGGTCGCCACAGCGGAACTCCGGTCCGCTAATGATTGGCAGTAGATTTTTACATGCCGAGTTGCCGGCCCTGACGCACATCCTTGAACGAAGGTACGCCCATTCACGCATGCCTCCACATAGAAGACGCTCTAGCTGAGAATCGAACAGGACAACGTCTTACTGTGAGGCGACAACGCTACCGCAGCACCACCACCGCAGTACATTCAAAGTATTTAGTCTAAAGGTTAAATAATGTGTTTAAGGGATATATTATGCTATGGTAGGGATATGATAAACTAAAATGTGGTCAGTGTCATAAATTTGTGAGAGCCTTTATACTAAAAAGAACGATTACTGACCAGGATGAAAAGCAGTGGTACCATGAACTTTTTTATTGGCCCATTTGAAATTTATGGAGTAATGACCATTAATATTTACAGTTAGTGGGAAAAAGTAGTGTATTTTAGTTTTTTTTTTTTTAAATCACAAAGTCTACCAATAAGTGGCTATTGTTTTATTGTTTTAGGATTTGGTCTAAGAATTCCATTGTTTGACTGACAATGTTACATCTAGAGTGGACATGGGAACTTAATATTAAGGTTACCACAGATATATAGTAGTGTTGCACAAAAGGGCCTTACAAGTTATGGAGCAGGTTAAGTTATCTGGAGATTGTGGAAGGTGGTTGGATAATGCTTAACTTTTTGGCATGAATGACAAGGTCAGTGGAATAAGAGATCAAAAGAATGGAAACAAACAGGAGTTAAGAAACAGCCACCACTTGCATAAATTAGGTCTCTCTCTCTGTATGTAGATATATATATATATATATATATATATATATATATATATATATATATATATATATATATATATATATATATATATATATATATATATATATATATATATATATATATATATAATATACACATATATAAGGAAACACTGGGAAGTGGAAGTCAACAGAGGTCATAAGGTTTTAGCCAGGTTTTACATATGGCAAGTGTGACACCCCACCACTAGACCAGTACTCAAGGAACCTCAATCCTCCTCACTGGAACCAGTGGAGAACATACACTGGGAGGATGACAAATACACATCCACTATTTCCAGATGCAGCTCTCTGCATCAAGTGCAATTTTTCTTAACTCATTCACTCCAACGGAGCTCAGGAAGTTTGTATTGTAACTTCCAATGGGTGGAGCCTAAGCCATTTGATAGAATCAAATTATGTCCTTACATTTCAAACAAATGCTCATATCTCTGGAACCAGAGGGTTTATGAAAGAAGTATAAATGGCAAATCATTCAGCGCAAACTATTTTTATAGTGGTAGTATTCTTTAGGTTCTAGGTCTTAAAATAGATTTTATAAGTCACAGTAAACACTAACTGTTACGTTTGTAATATTTTGCAAACAGCTTACAATATCTCAGCAACCACTCAAGTTACACACGTACTGTCTGCAACATTTTATTCATGTAGCTGTGAGCTTTCATATGAGATTAAGGAGTTCTGTCCGTGTTACTTGGTTGTTGAGACATTTAGAAAAATGTAACAATTATATCCTTATAAATTAATATCAGAAAAACAACAGTTAATATCTCTTTACCTGCACAACACAGAGGCCAAATAGTAATGCAGTTGAGTTTGCCATTGTGTAAGCTTTAAAAGGAAATCATTTAAAACCTCATACATAGCATGGTTTTGGAATTATTGATACAAATACGAACAAGCAATATTTGACATCTAGAGGCGTCAGTAGGAGTTAACTGCAGATGCACCTGGAGGCGTCACTCTGATGTAAAGAGCACACAGAGACCACAGTCAGTCTGGGGCTGATGTCAACCTCTTTCTCCAGATACCCAATAAGATTCCCCCCTGGCACAGCTATAGATTTGAGATCACAGCTGAGTGGCCAAGCCAAGACCTCCAACACCCTCTCTGTCCAAACAGTGATTCGTGTCCCTGCCCAAGTAGCTGACACACACACTCTTTAATGTTTGATTTACACACACACACACACACACACACACACACACACAAACAAGGCTGACACAGGTTTACTAGTTATGCCACCTTTTGCCCAGATTGTAAGGTAGTTATCACTGCCACCAGCCAACTCCTTATCAGCTACTTTAAAGCCCTTAACAAAGGGTGTCCAATCTTACTGTGTAATATTAATATTAATACAAATGGTAGTTTGACCAAGAACAAGGCTATTAGGAGTGCCCCACACAGTGCCACCAAAAAATATGCAAGTACTCCCAAAACTTAACTATCTCTAGACAGATCAGCCACAGTGAAAGTATTAAATACATTTAATAATAAATAATAAAAGAACAAGAAAATACACAGTATATAATCACAGTGACATCAGAGTTCAGAATCACAGGAAATATTTAAAACAACATTGCAGAACAGTCTCAAATAAATAAATAAATAAAAACATCTAAGCTAAGCTTTGCTATATTCCTGACTATATCTAAGAGAGTTACTATGCCCTAGAAACTTACTTACAGAGCAAGGCAGATGTGTAATGAATGGTTCTTGTCAGATCCAAGACAGAATACAGAATGCACTGTCTCTCTCAGAGAGTTCTCAAATTAATATATCAAATATTACTGCTGGGATAGGTTGCAGAACGACATCATTTCTTGTCATCTGACACTATCACAGGTGAAATCCCCACTGCTGGAATCCGCCAGTATTTAGCATCTACCTGTGAAAAATACATAGACCTCAAATCTTTGGTAGATGCTGGAAGTCAGAAAACAATTGCATTCCTTCACATGTCAAAACTAGTAATTAGTTCACTCTGAAGACAGCACGGAAAACTTCTCAGCACAGACTATGTGTCTGTAGTTCATTAAAAACTGAAAGATACCATCTTTTTATTGCATAGCCATAAAGTAATTTAATTTCAACTATTTTTCTGAAGTTAACCTCCTGTATTCAAAGTTCCACTGTTAAAATATATACATTTAAATAGTTACAATAGTGCATGTACATTTCTGTTCTCTTCCAGCAGGGCACACTGTGGATCCATTTTAAACACAAGCCTTCTGCAAATACCATTTTCAACACACATCTGTACAAACCAGTTTGATGTACACATGACATACAGTTCTAATACATTTGTAACACAATCATCTTATATAAATCATGTCGATATTCACAAATGACATATAATTATTTACAAAATTCCAGAAAGCTCTGCTGGCAGTATCTCCTTTTGTCACAACAAGTATATTATGAGGGATCCCTATCTGAATGAACACTCAGTAATTTCAGTACCATTAAAATCTATTTAGAGTCTTAGCTTTTTATGTGAACCAGTGGTGAATGAAGTTTTGGAGGTATAGTTGAAGTTAACAGGGATGAAGGCTAGATTCAATGTCTCCTAAAAATAAAAGAGTGAAAGTCTTTAAAGTTTATTTTCATTTATTTTTTTTTATTTAACATTTGTTTACTGTGAAAGTCCAACTTGGAACGAAGCCAATTTACAGTGGAGGCCCAGGGAGAAATGCTCCAGACATATGTCTTTGTAATGTGGGAGGAAAACTGAGCACATGGAGGAAATCCACATGGATGCAGGGAGGATATGCAGAGTCCGCACAGAAGGTACCCCAGCCAAGAATCGAACTGGAGAACTTCTTATTGAGAGGCAACAGTGCAACTGCTGCACTACTGCATGCACTACTTCATTATGAGGTCAAGATATTGGTGAGAAGATAGCATTTAAAGGCAGAAAGGATGAGATAGTACGGAAGGGAGAACATTACAATGAGGAGGAAGGAGCATACATAAGGTGAGTGATTATATGGAAAAGAGTACAAGTGTGGGCAAAGGGTTATGTGGGGGGAGAGGGCATGGGCTGAGGAGGATGAAGCTGATGCAGTCAGTGGTAAAAAGAGGATGAGGAGAAGTGTGGAGGGCATAAACAGTGCAACAAGGATAAGGTAATGCTAAATTCAGAGCACTGCAGCAGTATTGTCTAGCAGCGGAGGAGTTAAGTAATATGTACAGCTGATTAGATAACAGACTATAGTGATAAGGTAGGTTAGCTCTCTCCTGCCGTAGGCATTGTAATGTTAAAAGTAATAAGGCAGCAATCATATGAGACTATTCTATTGCTTGTTCTAGCATTATAGATGTTTGATATTCTCAACAGTAAAACAAGTGATTGGTTCCCATACATGTTTATTTCTTTATAGAGAGAGAGACACACACACACGCAAAATATAGAAAGAGGATGGATAACCCACACTTATAGTAGTACAAAGAGCACCAATGAAGAGTTAATCATCTTAGTCTATTTTCCCTGAACTCCCTGCAGATAATTATCAGGATGTTAGGTATGTAAGAGGAGAAAAGGTTCTGAAGGTACTCACTTCAGTATGTAGAGGAGCGCATATCCTAGATAACAGTGGACTAAGCATTCCAGTGCCAGTGTAAATGAATAAAAGGGATACTCATAACTGAAAGCACTGCAGAGGTATCAAACCCCTGTCACACCACATGAACATGCTGCAAAGGGTGACTGATAAATACAGTAGTAGTAAGTAATAAGGGAAAAACAGCAATTAGGATTCAAACTAGTACATATACAACTTATCCGATATCTGAGTGTGCTATATAGTGGTGAAGGTAGAGATGAAGAAAAAATCCAGCTGGGCATTGTTAGACTTGGAAAAAGCATATGACAAGATCCCAGGAAAATTAATTTGTGCAGTCTTGTGATGGTCCAAAGTCCTGGTAACATGGGCAAAAAAAGTCCAGACAATGTACAGAGATCCAGTGACAAAAGTATGAATAGTGTTTGGAGGAATCCCCAGTGCAACTGTGTTTACATCGGGGGTCAGCTCTAAACCCAGTCCTGTTTATTCTGAGGAGTGGCTACACCAATAGAGAGGTTGGCAGGGGCAAGTTAATAAAGTTACTGTGTGTAGACAATGTGGCACTATAAGCAGGCTCTAAAAAGAAACTTCTAAAAGGGGATTGGAATGCAAAACTGACAGCACATGGGATGAAACTTAAAACAGACAAGATTAGCAAATGGGAAAATAAGAAGAAACAACAGTGAGGCAGCAGGGAAAGCATAACAGATTAACAGCTTTAAGTATCCAAGGGAATGTGATGGTGGAAAAGGCATGTCCAAATGAGGAGCTCAAAGCTAGAATCAGAGGCACTATAGCCAAATGACACAAATTGCCAGGGTAATTTGTAACAGAAAAATACCAAACAAGTTGACAACTAAGGTGTATAAAACAGTGGTTCCACCTGTAGTTGTGTATGGGATTGACACCTGGAAAGTGAAATCAGAGTAGCAAAGGAAGCTAGTGGTAATGGAGATGAAGTGTCTGAAATGGGTGGTAGGATGTAACCAATGGAGCAGATGAAAGACTACATCTACACAGAAGTCATTCAGAAAAGGTCAAGGAGAACAGATTATAGGGCTTCAGTCACATGAGCAGGAAAGAAGGTCATTTGGGAAAATAAACTAGGGAAAGACAAGAAAGCAAGAAGAAATGAGGATGCCCAGCCAAAAGATGGATGGATTTTGTGAGAGAAGACCTGAGAAACTGGATGATTGTTGTAGATGGGAGAGAGGCTGTGAAGTGAAAAAATTCAACACTCCAACCCCATTTAAAAATCATGTTGATTACTTTATATACAGACCGACAGAAAGAGAGAGAGATCATAGACCAAAGAGTCATTGCTGAAATTTGAAAAATTCAAGTAACTTTTCTTCAGGAATAGCCCCCTGCCCACTGATTTATATAGTAGGCTGGTGCACCCTCCCCACTGATTTATATAATAGGCTAGTAGACTGGTGCACCCTCCCCACTGGTTTATATAATAGGTCCGTAGGTTGGTGCACCCTCCCTACTGATTTATGTAATAGGCCAGTAGGCTGGTGCACCCTCCCCACTGATTTATATAATAGGTCCGTAGGCTGGTGCACCCTCCCTACTGATTTATATAATAGGCCAGTAGGCTGTTGCACCTTCCCCACTGATTTAAGGGTGTCATCCAAAGATGCACATTATGAAACTACAATGGACCTGTAAATGTGAGCATTTCTGAGAGTTTTGATAAAGTGCTACAATTAGTGTAGAGCTAAAGGTTGGCAGTCATACCAACAACTAGGGCAGGATACAGCATCACTGAATTAAACTGATTTTCCAAAGGTGGTAAATGGGTCTATATTGAATTCTCGAAAGCCAACAATGTAGAATCTGACATTGTCGACACGAGAATAGCGAAACTGCAGAACATCAAAGAAGTAAACAGAAATCTCCATAAGGGCAGATTTCCATTTACTTCAATGTAGTGCGGACTCAGAGTTGGTATATTTAAGTAGCAGGGGGTGTGGGGAGCGCAGCCCCCACATGGAGGGTGCAGGGGGGCTTGCTCCCCTGCCTACACCATTTAGTTTTTTTTTTTCTTGTTTTAATTTTTCTTGGAACATTCGATGTTTTAACAGTTCGAACACTGAGGGTCGACCTTTAGTGAGTCAAACTGTTAAATATTTGATGTTCCAATATAGACCCTTGGTAAATACATTGTGGCATTTGAAGAGTCATGATACATTTTTCTATTTGTCTGCATTTTATTATTTGGCACTTTTTTATTAAATCATAGATGAAATAAATTTATTTCCTACTGTGACATTGCCTTGGGGTAACTTGTGTTGCGTCCATACACATTAATGGGGCACCTCCATGCATGTGTGGTGGATGCAACACATGTTTTGCTACACAGATGCCATGGAGGTTAAAATTTACTTTTCCTAAGCGGCAAACTGCATGGAAATGGATTTTTTTTAAAGTATTTTTTCTTGATCGAAAATGCTCCCTAATGGACAGGGTGATAAGCAGTTTTTGCACCACATACCATGGGGCAAAATCTTTACAAAAAAAAAAGAGAGAGAGAAGTTGTGGAACGGGTAGCTAAATTAAAGTTTCTGTTCCAATTAGTTTCCTTTTCGTTTGCTAGTATCTTCACTCCCTGCAGACATTTCTTAACCACAGGTAAATGGTTGTTACTTTTTTTATCTCTTACATTAAGCCTCCAATTGCATATGGATGGTGCCCATCCACAGCCATTAATATTTTTCACCCCACCATGCATTTTTAACTCACAGCATTAAAACTTTCTGTGCTAATATAGTGGTGCTATACACCTGGGGAAGAGAGTAAGCAAGCTCACTAGTCAGAACAATTACCCCACACATGTATCATCCCTTGTTGTGTCCTTGTTTTCATGAACAAGTTGAAATCCAAGTTTGACCTGTAGAATAGATTATGAATTAGTTCAAGTAGGATGGGCTAGTAGGGAAGGGATGAAAATGAAAGATGATGGGAAAAAAAACTAAAAAAAACAAAGCAGCATTGTGAAAGGGGGCTTGTAACAGCATTAATGTCACAAAAACCCAACCATAAATTACAACCAATTTTTTGTAACTCGAGCACCAATGCTTTTGTCAATTCATGATATACAGAGAAGGGAAGGTAAATAAATCATTATGTTAAGCATCTGTTAATAGTGCTGCACAACAAAGCTTTGTTGTCAGCTTCCATGTTACCATCTAGTTCAGTATGTTATTTAGCTACAAATTCCAATTCTGATGTGTTGGAGCTTTAGGTCCACAGCTGATTACGAATTTCAGTTCAGAAATGTGGATATGGAGACAGGTTCTAAACAATCACACAGAAGTGACATCATCTCCTTTTCCCATTTTCTACCTGGGGTCAAGGTGTTACAACAGTGACATTACCCAGAGCTAATGTTCAGACCATCATGACTCAGAAAGTGTGATTATATTAATTGTCATTTTTGTTCATTGTGGCTGTTCACTATGGAAAAAATGTTTCAGCAAATATGGTTGCAAAAAGTTGAGGACACATTGCATAGACCTTGCAACACTGATAGATTAAAATAACATCAAATAAGGCTTACAGTGAACATTGAGGTCCGACTGGAGAGACGATAAGTTAGCATGTAAAGGAGAATAGTGTTGCTGAAATTAGATTCATCCTCAAGTCTTGCTGAGCATCATCATGATGAGAACCCTGTTTTTGTTTAACAAAATCTCACCAAGACAACACTGATATATAGACTGTATTTATAGAGCATATATCATGGACACTAGACAACACTGATATATAGACTGTATTTATAGAGCGTATATCATGGACACTAGATAACACTGATATATAGACTGTATTTATATAGCATATATCATGGACACTAGACAACACTGATATATAGACTGTATTTATATAGCATATATCATGGACACTAGACAACACTGATATGTAGACTGTATTTATATAGCATATATCATGGACACTAGACAACACTGATATATAGACTGTATTTATATAGTATATATCATGGACACTAGACAACACTGATATATAGACTGTATTTATAGAGCATATATCATGGACACTAGACAACACTGATATATAGACTGTATTTATAGAGCATATATCATGGACACTAGACAACACTGATATATAGACTGTATTTATAGAGCATATATCATGGACACTAGACAACACTGATATATAGACTGTATTTATATAGCATATATCATGGACACTAGACAACACTGATATATAGACTGTATTTATAGAGCATATATCATGGACACTAGACAACACTGATATATAGACTGTATTTATAGAGCATATATCATGGACACTAGACAACACTGATATATAGACTGTATTTATAGAGCATATATCATGGACACTAGACAACACTGATATATAGACTGTATTTATAGAGCATATATCATGGACACTAGACAACACTGATATATAGACTGTATTTATAGAGCATATATCATGGACACTAGACAACACTGATATATAGACTGTATTTATAGAGCATATATCATGGACACTAGACAACACTGATAAACAGACTGTATTTATACAGCATATATCATGGACACTAGACAACACTGATATACAGACTGTATTTATATAGCATATATCATGGACACTAGACAACACTTGATATATAGACTGTATTTATATAGCATATATCATGGACACTAGACAGCACTGATATATAGACTGTATTTATGAAGCATATATCATGGGCACTAGACAACACTGATATATAGACTGTATTTATATAGCATATATCATGGACACTACACAACACTGATATGGAGACTGTATTAATAGAACATATATCATCGACACTAGACAACACTGATATAGAGACTGGATTTATAGAGCATATATTATGGACACTAGACTACACTGATATATATACTGTATTTATAGAGCATATATCATGGACACTAGACAACACTGATATATAGACTGTATTTATAGAGCATATATCATGGACACTAGACAACACTGATATATAGACTGTATTTATAGAGCATATATCATGGACACTAGACAACACTGATATATAGACTGTATTTATAGAGCATATATCATGGACACTAGACAACACTGATATATAGACTGTATTTATAGAGCATATATCATGGACACTAGACAACACTGATATATAGACTGTATTTATAGAGCATATATCATGGACACTAGACAACACTGATATATAGACTGTATTTATAGAGCATATATCATGGACACTAGACAACACTGATATATAGACTGTATTTATAGAGCATATATCATGGACACTAGACAACACTGATATGTAGACTGTATTTATAGAGCATATATCATGGACACTAGACAACACTGATATATAGACTGTATTTATAGAGCATATATCATGGACACTAGACAACACTGATATACAGACTGTATTTATATAGCATATATCATGGACACTAGACAACACTGATATATAGACTGTATTTATATAGCATATATCATGGACACTAGACAACACTGATATATAGACTGTATTTATAGAGCATATATCATGGACACTAGACAACACTGATATATAGACTGTATTTATAGAGCATATATCATGGACACTAGACAACACTGATATATAGACTGTATTTATAGAGCATATATCATGGACACTAGACAACACTGATATATAGACTGTATTTATATAGCATATATCATGGACACTAGACAACACTGATATATAGACTGTATTTATATAGCATATATCATGGACACTAGACAACACTGATATATAGACTGTATTTATATAGCATATATCATGGACACTAGACAACACTGATATATAGACTGTATTTATAGAGCATATTTCATGGACACTAGACAACACTGATATATAGACTGTATTTATATAGCATAAAACATGGACACTAGGCAACACTGATATATAGACTGTATTTATATAGCATATTTCATGGACACTAGACAACACTGATATATAGACTGTATTTATATAGCATATAACATGGACACTAGACAACACTGATATATAGACTGTATTTATATAGCATATATCATGGAGACTAGAAAACACTGATATATAGACTGTATTTATATAGCATATATCATGGACACTAGACAACACTGATATATAGACTGTATTTATGTAGCATATATCATGGACACTAGACAACACTGATATATAGACTGTATTTATGTAGCATATATCATGGACACTAGACAACACTGATATATAGACTGTATTTATAGAGCATATATCATGGACATTAGACAACACTGATATATAGACTGTATTTATAGAGCATATATCATGGACAACACTGATATATAGACTGTATTTATAGAGCATATATCATGGACAACACTGATATATAGACTGTATTTATAGAGCATATATCATGGACATTAGACAACACTGATATATATAGCCTGTAGTTATAGAGCATATATCAATGACACTAGACAACACTGATATATAGACTGTATTTATATAGCATATATCATGGCCTCTAGACAACACTGAAATATAGACTGTATTTATATAGCATATATCATGGACACTAGACAACACTGATATATAAACTGTATTTATGTAGCATATATCATGGACACTAGACAACACTGATATATAGACTGTATTTATATAGCATATATCATGGACACTAGACAACACTGATATATAGACTGTATTTATAGAGCATATATCATGGACACTAGACAGCACTGATATATAGACTGTATTTATAGAGCATATATCATGGACACTAGACAACACTGATATATAGACTGTATGTAGAGAGCATATATAATGGACACTAGACAACACTGATATATAGACTGTATTTATAGAGCATATATCACGGACACTAGACAACACTGATATATAGACTGTATTTATAGAGCATACATCATGGACACTAGACAACACTGATATATAGACTGTATTTATACAGCATTTATCATGGACACTAGACAACACTGATATATAGACTGTATTTATAGAGCATATATCATGGACACTAGACAACACTGATATATAGACTGTATTTATAGAGCATATATCATGGACACTAGACAACACTTATATATAGACTGTATTTATATAGCATATACCATGGACACTAGACAACACTGATATATAGACTGTATTTATGTAGCATATACCATGGACACTAAACAACACTGATATATAGACTGTATTTATATAGCATATAACATGGACACTAGACAACACTGATATATAGACTGTATTTATATAGCATATACCATGGACACTAGACAACACTGATATATAGACTGTATTTATATAGCACATACCATGGACACTAGACAACACTGATATGTAGACTGTATTTATATAGCATATATCATGGACACTAGACAACACTGATATATAGACTGTATTTATATAGCATATATCATGGACACTAGACAGCACTGATATATAGACTGTATTTATATAGCATATATCATGGACACTAGACAACACTGATATGTAGACTGTATTTATAGAGCATATATCATGGACACTAGACAACACTGATATGTAGACTGTATTTATAGAGCATATATCATGGACACTAGACAACACTGATATATAGACTGTATTTATAGAGCATATATCATGGACACTAGACAACACTGCTATACAGACTGTATTTATATAACATATATCATGGACAGTAGACAACACTGATATATAGACTGTATTTATATAGCATATATCATGGACACTAGACAACACTGATATGTAGACTGTATTCATAGAGCATATATCATGGACACTAGACAACACTGATATGTAGACTGTATTTATAGAGCATATATCATGGACACTAGACAACACTGATATATAGACTGTATTTATAGAGCATATCATGGACACTAGACAACATTGATATATAGACTGTATTTATAGAGCATATTTCATGGACACTAGACAACACTGATATGTAGACTGTATTTATAGAGCATATATCATGGACACTAGACAACACTGATATATAGACTGTATTTATATAGCATATATCATGGACACTAGACAACACTGATATATAGACTGTATTTATATAGCATATATCATGGACACTAGACAACACTGATATATAGACTGTATTTATATAGCATATATCATGGACACTAGACAACACTGATATATAGACTGTATTTATATAGCATATATCATGGACACTAGACAACACTGATATATAGACTGTATTTATATAGCATATATCATGGACACTAGACAACACTGATATATAGACTGTATTTATATAGCATATATCATGGACACTAGACAACACTGATATGTAGACTGTATTTATATAGCATATATCATGGACACTAGACAACACTGATATATAGACTGTATTTATATAGCATATATCATGGACACTAGACAACACTGATATATAGACTGTATTTATAGAGCATATATCATGGACACTAGACAACACTGATATATAGACTGTATTTATAGAGCATATATCATGGACACTAGACAACACTGATATATAGACTGTATTTATAGAGCATATATCATGGACACTAGACAACACTGATATATAGACTGTATTTATAGAGCATATATCATGGACACTAGACAACACTGATATATAGACTGTATTTATAGAGCATATATCATGGACACTAGACAACACTGATATATAGACTGTATTTATAGAGCATATATCATGGACACTAGACAACACTGATATATAGACTGTATTTATAGAGCATATATCATGGACACTAGACAACACTGATATATAGACTGTATTTATAGAGCATATATCATGGACACTAGACAACACTGATATATAGACTGTATTTATAGAGCATATATCATGGACACTAGACAACACTGATATATAGACTGTATTTATAGAGCATATATCATGGACACTAGACAACACTGATATATAGACTGTATTTATAGAGCATATATCATGGACACTAGACAACACTGATATATAGACTGTATTTATATAGCATATATCATGGACACTAGACAACACTGATATATAGACTGTATTTATATAGCATATATCATGGACACTAGACAACACTGATATATAGACTGTATTTATATAGCATATATCATGGACACTAGACAACACTGATATATAGACTGTATTTATATAGCATATATCATGGACACTAGACAACACTGATATATAGACTGTATTTATATAGCATATATCATGGACACTAGACAACACTGATATATAGACTGTATTTATATAGCATATATCATGGACACTAGACAACACTGATATATAGACTGTATTTATATAGCATATATCATGGACACTAGGCAACACTGATATATAGACTGTATTTATAGAGCATATATCATGGACACTAGGCAACACTGATATATAGACTGTATTTATAGAGCATATATCATGGACACTAGACAACACTGATATATAGACTGTATTTATAGAGCATATATCATGGACACTAGACAACACTGATATATAGACTGTATTTATAGAGCATATATCATGGACATTAGACAACAGTGATATATAGACTGTATTTATAGAGCATATATCATGGACAACACTGATATATAGACTGTATTTATAGAGCATATATCATGAACACTAGACAACACTGATATTTAGACTGTATTTATAGAGCATATATCATGGACACTAGACAACACTGATATACAGTCTATTTATAGAGCATATATCATGGACACTAGACAACACTGATATACAGACTGTATTTATAGAGCATATATCATGGACACTAGACAACACTGATATATGGACTGTATTTATAGAGCATATCATGGACAGTAGACAACACTGATATATAGACTGTATTTATAGAGCATATATCATGGACATTAGACAACACTGATATATATAGACTGTATGTATAGAGCATATATAATGGACACTAGACAACGCTGATATATAGACTGTATTTATGTAGCATATATCATGGACACTAGACAACAATGATATATAGACTGTATTTATGTAGCATATATCATGGACACTAGATAACACTGATATATAGAGTGTATTTATGTAGCATATATCATGGACACTAGACAACACTGATATGTAGACTGTATTTATAGAGCATATATCATGGACACTAGACAACAGTGATATATAGACTGTATTTATAGAGCATATATCATGGACACTAGACAACACTGATATATAGACTGTATTTATAGAGCATATATCATGGACACTAGACAGCACTGATATATAGACTGTATTTATAGAGCGTATATCTTGGACACTAGACAACACTGATATATAGACTGTATTTATAGAGCATATATTATGGACACTAGACAACACTGATATGTAGACTGTATTTATGTAGCATATATCATGGACACTAGACAACACTGATATATAGACTGTATTTATGTAGCATATATCATGGACACTAGACAACACTGATATATAGACTCTATTTATATAGCATATATCATGGACACTAGACAACACTGATATATAGACTGTATTTATATAGCATATATCATGGACACTAGACAACACTGATATATAGACTGTATTTATATAGCATATATCATGGACACTAGACAACACCTGATATATAGACTGTATTTATATATCATATGTCAAAAATTAAAAAAGATAGCTGGGTGCACAAAACCCAGGATGAAAATGTGCCCAATCCTGATAGGCGCACTGGTGCCAGGACTGGAAAAAATGACAGTGTAGAATCCTCAAAATATGGAAACAGTCATAAAATGTGTCCAGGCCATACCCAAGGGAAGGATTTGCTTGCATAAACAACAGCAATGTGGAAGAAAGATACTTAGACAGTTCCAATAGTAGTAAGAGCAAGTCTTATAAAAAATAATCTACAAGTGTATTTAGATATGTTACCAATACATGTAACTCCATACGAATTGTAGAAGGAGTCATTACTGGACACACTGCAGATGGTACGTAGAGCACTTCTGGCTGACATCAAAGACTGAAACAATACTAATTTCATGATATATAGACATGAACTTTTATCATATTTTGCCATAGGAATGGGGTCTATTCCCGTCATGGTATTAGAAACACAAAAGATATGGAGAAATTAAAAGAGTGAACATTTAATCCTCAAACTCATATGCTGTATATCTGGAAAACCATCCTGTAACCAGGTATGACAAGTTGACAAAAGCCATCATCCTTCCAAACACTGGTCAAGGAGTCCTAGCAAACAGTTAGTTTCAGGAAACTGTGCTAGACAAATGGAAGAGGGCAAAAATATTAGAAATGGGAAAGTGCTTATATAGTGAAATGGCATATGATAGACAGTGCTGTTCTTTTTACTCACATTTCTTTTTGTCATCAGGTGATTTGATGATAAACAGTAAAAGTAGTATATTGTCTAGAATGCACTCAAAAACCTGTTAACTGATCAAATGAATGCTTTGCTATGCAACAAGTTTGTTCAAGTCTGAAATGCAATATTGTTTGTGTCTTTTGGCTTTTCCCGGTTAGGGGTCGCCACAGGGGAACTCTGGTCCACTAATGATTGGTAGTTGATTTTTACATGTCGAGTTACCAGCCTTGATGCACAACCTTCAATGAAGGTACGCCCATTCATTAATGTCTCGATGCAGAAGATGCTCTAGCTGAGAATCGAATCGGACAGCGTCTTACTGTGAGGCGACAACGCTACTGCAGCACCACCACCGCAGGTTATCTGAAATGCAATATACATCACTAAATTTATTTGGCAGGGCACTAAATGAAGATAGGCAGAATGTATAAAATGTACTTGTTTCCCTTTATCTAGTTACCTGGTTTTCATAGTGCTCCTTCCTGCAAGACACCCAAATCTCTCCAATTTATGCTAGCATGCTGATAAAAAAATACAGAAATAAAGAATCAGAAATCAAAAAAACGTTTTATTTAAAAAAAAAGTGTATACCTGAACATCCACACTCCCTCTCAGGCTATTATGTAAGGAAATACTGAGTTGTTTAAATGTTCTGCTTCATGGCACAATAACCTTCAAACCTGCTATGTTTTCAGTGTTTACCTATTCAAAAGATTGAAACTTAAAAAGTAAACTAAACTGAATTGATACTGAACACTACAGATGGACTAGACAACTTGTAAGTACTGTTTTCTTTTTTTCTTTTTATTTTGTCGCCATAAATGATTATGCTATTTATCTGGCAGCAAGTATTAATATATGTTTTCAGAGGATTAGTTGTGAGATTTGTATTCTTTTACTAAATTTGTCAGACATTGTACTTTTATTATGTGGCTTTCATTTTGTTATCTTTTCCTTTAGGGTTTCACTGTAAATGGGCAAAATCCAGTTGGACATCCCAGTAAACAAAAACAGAAAATGAATGATCTTGCAATACCACATAAATATTTCTGCAATGAAATCTTATTTTCTCCTCAGTGCGTTATTTTGTTTTTCACTCTATGTATAATTTCATGCCTCTATTGTGTTTACCAACAGACTGACACTGAAAACTGGCAGTTAGGATTATAATATATAACAGCGTTGTGAGAGGATGCAAGGAATGAATGCTAGCCAACAAAACAAAAAAAAATCTATCTTTGCTTGTAGTATTCATTTTTTATTTTGGGTTTTATATTTTTATTATTTTCATTTAAGTTATGCTTTTGCTTTCAAATATGTTATGGCATTATTTCAGGAGTTTGAAATTTTCAGGAATTTAGTTCCATTCAAAAGATCTTCAGTCCTCTATGCTTGTCTTTTGAATGGAAAGCATTCAGATACCAAGTATCAAGTTGATCATCTGTCATTAGATGCATGGTTTTGCAGTTAAAATACAAGTTATTTTCCAAATCAAATGATAGAGTTTAACATAGTGAGACAGCTTTAAAAAAAGTAACGGAGATCTTCCTTTCTCCGTTGCTTTGTTTAAAGCTGTCTTGCTATGTTAAACTCCTTTAACCGTTGCTTCCACCCACAGCTCTGATGTACTGCTTAAGCATACGCATGCGCAGTACATCAGAACTGCCTCCGAATACCAGACAGCTGCAGAAGGGCAGCAAGGAGGCATTATACAATGCCATTATTTAAGAAAAGTAAGTATTTTTTTCTTAAATAATGTCATTGTATAATAGCAATAACCCACTTCTAGGTGTGGGTCTTTGTTTGGCCACTCGTGCTTCACCCTCGTGACCAAACCACACCAACCGTGTGTAAATCCAGCATTAGCCACACCCAGGCGTGGGTTATTGCTATATTAAGTCACATCACAAATGTACTAACACAGCAAGTGACACTGTGTAGATATCATGTGACCAAAACAACAAAGTGCATTTTTTACAAGTACAATACAAAATATACCAATAAACTAGTTTGCATCTTTATAGATGTGATCAGTCTTCTGTTGCAACAAGACCCTTAAAAAGCAGCTTTACTCTGCAGGAAAAAAATAAACTTTACAAAGAGTCTCAAAAGAATTAAGTTCACAAGAACCACTTGCTACCATATTTTCTTGGAAGGGTCATTTGCATCATGGTGGATATTTTTGTTGGAGCTCATATAAATTAATGATCATTTCTATGAATGGTCAGAAGCACTAGTTCATAGGTTCATAGGTTCATACTAGGCTATCTGCCCTGAGGCAATTAAAAGCCTAGCCCGATTCTGTATGGCTTACGCCACCCCTTGATTTGAGTATACTGTGCCCTTTAAGGTTTAGTTTACTGTACCTCTGTCTAATAGTGACACGGGAGTAATCCCTGGGACAAACCTACAATCCCCCATCCACCTATCGAGATTCTTCTTGAAGAGATTCAGTGAGGTGCTCTGCCTCACATGAACTGGAATTCTATTCCAGAGCGAAGGGAGCCTCTGGGTTATGAACCTGTCCCTCCAGCAAGTTCTATTTATTTCTGTGCTGAGGTTCAAGTCCCTCGAGCGTGTGACTCTAAGGGATTTAGATTTACTGAGGTGGAGCATGCCCATTAATTCTGGATTTGACATAGCTTTGTATGTCAGGCATAGATCGCCTCGAAGTAGGCGGTATGCAACTGAGTAGAGCTGGAGTTTTTTAACTGAGCAGCATATGGCATCTGTTTGAGACCCTTGATCCTCTTGGTGAGATACTTTTGGGGTCTTTCTAATTGCTGCAGGTGTCGGGTAAGGTACATCCCAAAAGGGGCATTGTATTCTAGGATGGGCCTGATGAGGGATGAATAAAGGGGCACGATTACCTCTCTTGATCTAGATGTGAAACCCTTCGTGATGAGGTGGGCTATGTAGAAGGTCTTTCTAACCACTTTGGCAATGTGGTTTTCAACGGAGAGATTGCTATCAACTTGGGTCCCCAGGTCCCTAATAACTTTCTCTGTACTTAATGGGTTTCTGCCTATGTGGTAATTTGTGGGCACATTGTTTTTGCCAAAGGGTATGACTATACATTTTTTTTGGCATTTAGCTTTAGACCATGGCGCTGGCACCAGTTATCTGTCTCTGTGAGACGTTTTTGAAGGATGTTTGTGTCAGCTGGAGAGTTGATTATGGCGCCCAGTTGCAGTCGTCTGCGAACTTGGTGAGCCATAGTCCTCCCACGTTTGCCTGTACCTCAGAAAAGTATATACCGAACAAAAGTGGTCCCAGGACAGAACCCTGTGGGACTCCACTTGTGACTGGTTTCGAGTCTGACATGGCTCCAGCAACTCTCACTCTGTGGGTTCTGTCTTTGAGCCAGTTTGCGACCCATCTTGTGACATAGGGGTTTATATTTAAGCTGGATAGCTTATCTATGATGCCCGAGTGGGGTATTGTGTCAAATGCCTTTGCAAGGCCCAGATAGGCTGTGTGGACTACCTTCCCTTCATCTATGGCTTTGGTGACTGTTTTGAAGAAGTCAACCAGGTTCAAAAGGCAAGATCAGCCCTTGACAAAGCCGAACTGGGTAGGATCTCGTGTCTGTAGGTCCCCAATGTCTTTGTTTATGAGCTCCATGATGATCCTCTCCATAGCCTTGCAGACTAAGCTAGTCAGGCTTATGGGGCGATAGTTTCCAGGGTCCGTAGAGGCTCCACCTTTGTGGAGTGGGACCACTGTTGCTGTACGCCATTCTGTGGGTACATATCCTATAGTGAGGCTGAGATTGTATAGATGTTTTATTTGAGGGATTAGTTCTTCTTGGAGTTCATTCCTTTTGTGATAACGTCCTTGATTGGAGAAGGAAATGGCAAGCTCCTCTTTTATTTTAGCCAAGAAAAACCTATGGACAAAGCAATCAGAGCAATGTCAAAATGATGCCTAAAGATGAGACCCTCAGGTCTGAAATGTGCTTTACTAAGAAAAGAACAGAGGACAAATATGAGAAGTGTTGTGAGGTGAACAGATTAAATCTGGAAAGATTGATTTGTTTAGTTGTTTGGACATAAAAGGAAACTCTAATGCTGCAAAGAATTCTACACCACTAGAGCTCAGAATGCAAAAACTATTTTATTTTAGATTTAACTGGAGCACTGATCCCATTTGACAGATGTCAGTCTCAGTCCAGTAGTAAACATAATAGTTACATGGCATAATACACCGAGTGAAACACAAAAATTCAGGATATGTATGTGTAATACACAAAGTGATTATCAAGTTGTCTTGTGGTTATAAAGATAATAGATATATGCATTATATACAGAGTGGATATCAGAGTTGGCATGCTGAAAGGACTGGAATAAAAAGTAGAAACAGAGCAATCTATATAGAGAAAATTAAGATGTGAAAAGGTTACGTGATATGACCAGAGAGAGTGCACAGTTGCATTTTCCTCGAGTCTTGTAATGTGTTTTTAGTTCTTATCCAAAAATGGGGAAAGACAAATGATCTTTTAAGAAAAGGGAGATATTACCACAGTTTGGAAGCAAGGATTGAGAAACCCAGGGTTATGCACTGATGCCTTGACTGGGAAATGTGAAGGAGGGGACCTGGAGAGTTTAGAGGAGAGGGCATGAGTGTTAAGACTTCTAATTGTGTATATTGGTGCATCTCTGAATAGTCCTGAGAGCTACTGGGGGTCTTATTCCTGATATGTGTAAACAGTTGAGAGGCACGTAGAAAGTTATCTTGTTTCAAAGGCTGGTAGTTAGCTTTTTCAAAGGTTTTGCATTTGTGGTCATTTTTTTTCTTTAAACAAGAAACATCTTTATTAAAGTATCACTTATAACATAGGCAATCATACATTTATACAAATAAAAACAAGCCATATTATTCATTATATATAATGTTTGCAGCTGAAAATGTTAAATGTAGTCATTGTCAGTGAAACATTACAAGGTTCATTCAATTCCTACCTTCCCTTAGACCACATTCCTCCTCCAAATCATGATTCTGCATGTATTGTTGACACAATTCCCTTTTTCTTCTATGTAATTTGCTCCTACCTTTTTCTAAGATTGAATTCCATTTTTTTCTGTTACTATATTTACTACTTCTAGTACAATTGTCTTAGACTTTGATTTCCATTTTCTTGTAATTCCTTTTTGGCAGCAAGCATAATTAAACTCGGCAACACCTTAGTACATCTAGACAATTCCAATTCTGTATCACGGCTCAAACAAAAGAATTTCCTTAGTTACCTCAGTTTGCTCACCCAGTATTTCTGATAGTCTTCAAGGGATTTTTAAAATCTGCCAGCTCATTAGTCTTCCAAAAAGTATGTTCCCAATTATCTCTTTCTTCCCCATCATATCTCTAATGTCTGCAATCTACCTGAGGAAAAATTCTTTGGAGTCTTCTTGGGGTATAAAAATAACTATACAAATACTTCCAAAAGCAAAGATCCCAAATCTTCTAAACTTTGTTGCATATTTGGGAGCCATACATATATCCCCCCCATTGTTTCTTTGTGAATTACTTATCCAGTCTCTCGTCCCAATCCTTTCTAACCTCCTCTGTTTGATTCCTATAGTTATCATGCAATATTTTATATGTCCTACTAATTATCCCTTTTTCAACAGCAGCTTCTGTTCTTGATTCTACTAAAAACTCTACCAGTGCTAGTTTTTCACTAAGAATATCCATACTTCTTTGTCTTTGTCTATTATCTGATGCCAATCTTTGATAGGGAAGGCAATCTCTAGCCTTAAGTCCAAAAGAATTCTTGGCCTCTTCACATTCCATTACCTTTCCCTCTCCAGTTGTCTGTTGCCAATACCTTGGTTCCTTGCCAGTTTTCTCCAGTAAATTATAGCCTCCTCTTGTCTATTCTCTGTATCCCTAATTGCAGTCATCCCTATTGACAGACTCTCTTTTCTTCATTCTTGTGTTGACTTATTTCTTAGAATACTTTTGGATATAATATTCTGTACGGTTATTGTTATTTTCCTTAAGGATCTACATCCAAAATCACAGTCTGTTTCTTGAGCTTCCCCCATTTCTTCATCATCCCTTTCCACTTTGAATTATAGCTTTCTGTTTGTGCTATGTACAGGAGCCTTAACTGTGTAGCTATGAAATTCGTCTTCAAATTAGGTATTCCCAAACCACCTTATTCTATTGTTAGGATCAACTTATCCCACTTGACACTTGCCTTCTTCCCCTCCTAGCTAATATCCTTCAACTCTATTGTTATCAACAACTTCTTCTCTGGTTGATAAAAATGTCTGGCCCTTATGTAAAACTAAAGGAACTAAAATATTTTCACTGCATGTATCTTGTAACCCATATCCATAAAACAGACCTCCCAATTTCTCAGTTTTGTATTATCTTTTAGTCTTTTCTAACATATCCTTAGTCGCCATAACAGAATTAATTTTAATCCCTACTCCTAAGCACTTCATTGTATCAGTTAGCGTTTTTGTTTTATCTTCATTAATTTTGTATCCTGAAGAGACTTTAAACTGTCTCCGAATGTTCCACAACACTGAAATGTCTTTCTCTAGTTTTATCAGGTATAAAATAATACCATCCGCAAATAATGCCAACTTTTCTTGACTACCATACCAATTATATCCTTGAATTTATGAGTCCCTTATTTTCCTTGATGATGTTTCTAAATATAACAAATAACAGAGGGGACAGAGGACACCCATACCTGCTACCTCTGCTCAAACAGTACTTAGGGAGGAACCACCCCGCACACCCAATTTAATTTTTACCTCAAATCCCTCATATATCCTCCTGATCAACCTTATAATTTTATCACAAAATGCAAATGCTTACATTGCCCTACTTATAAATTCCCAGCTTACTCTGTCAAATGTTTTTTCTGCATCAAGACCCAATATTTTCTTACATTATGTTTTCCTCTGGATTATCACTGTTCTATTAATGTAGAAAAAGGTTTGCCTCCCCTCCAAAAAACCGCATTGATCCATATCCATCAATTTTGGCATCACTTTTGCCATTCTTTTAGTCATTATATACAAACACTTTATATAATTATGGTTTAGTATCAAAATGGGCCTAAATTAAGCTGGATCTGATTAGTTTTTACCCTCTTTAGGCATTACAGCCACCATTGCCTTTTTCCAGGATGTTGGTTCTTCTACTCCTTTTAAAGATCTGTAAGGTTTTGCTTAACATAATTTTATCACGTTTCATCCCTTCTAGCTTGCAAACTTCTACAGGAATACCATATTTTCCTGGGGACTTTTCTATAGATTGGCTATACATCACCATTTTTATCTCCTATCCTGTAAATATTTGAGCCTCATCTACCTCTAACCTGGGCATGTTTAATTTTCCCATACATATTTCCATTTGTACTTTTTCCTTGATTTGTAACATTTCTGAGATTTTCATAAAATTTTACAAAATATTTTCTAATACCTGTACAGGATCTCTGGTTATTTTCCTTGTCACAGGCTCACTAGACTTGGCAACAACCCTTTCTTTCTGCTGCCTGAGCCACTGAACTAAAAGTTTTTGTGCTCTGACATTATTATGAAAAAGCACTTGCTTAACAACAATCTTTCTACACTCATGCATGTTACTGAGGTAGTCCCTTATTTTCTCTTTAGCATTCTGCAATTGTGCCTCTTCTTATTCTGCTACATTCTCCCTATTCTGCTGTACTTTAATCTTTGTCAGTCCCTCAAAATAATTCTAGTTTTATCTTAACTACATCTCTTATTCTTTTATTTCTACCCTATGTTCAAATTAATTTTATACTACTCTCTTGCTTTTTGGTCTAGGCATTATGATAGGGATTAAAGATGGTTATGAGACCTGTGATTATTACATGTTCAATGACAACACCAGTACTATAGATTATGCAATTGTGACAATAAAGACAACCCTGGAACAAATAAGAATTGTTGGAGTGTACAGACCACTAAAAACAAGTGCTGATGACCTAAAGGAATTCATACATTTCTTGCATGAAACACAGGAGGGAAGAATAATAGTGGCTGGGGACTTAAATGTACCAGAAACAGACTGGAATAACATTGATTCAACATTAGTAAGTAAATTATTCACAACTTATATTCAGGAACAACTGCTTCAGATTGTAAAATAACCTACCAGGGAACTGAACATACTAGACATTGTTTCTGTTCCTGAATAAATTACTTTTACTTCAAGTCACGTTTTACCACCGTTGATGTGCAGGGTTATATAGATAATTTGTTGCTAGATAATTCTGCCAAACTATAATCTAAACCAATGTACAGAAGATTAATTACAGATCATATGGAAATAAAACAGTCACAATTTAAAACTAACTGGAGTGATGCAATCAGTAGAGAAACTACAGATGAACTGTGGAAAGTTTTGAAAGAGAAATTACTTGAGTGCCAAAAAAAAAAAAAAAGTTCAACATTCTCCACTTGCTCTCCTCTCTGGTTCTGGTGCTATGAGTCACTTGCTGTGCTGTTACTTCACTTAATTAATGTGTATTTCTTCATCAAACTGGGCATCATTTATCAAGGAACTACTGCCTGCAACACTCCCCCAGTGTCCCAACCGCACCACAGCCACTGTAGTTACTCCTCGGACATCATAGTAAAGTGAACATCTTGCATCCTAGATGTCCACAAGCCAAAATACTAAAAGCAGCCTGCAAACCACTGTAGTTACTCCACAGACATCACAGTAAATTCAACATCCTGACTCCTAGATGCCCACTAGCCAAAATACTAAAAGCAGTCTGTGAACTATTGTATGTTCTTAATTCTACTGCTTTAATTTCCATTGTTATATATTTGCTCTAATGCTTAAAAAACAAAAACAAAAGGAACACAGTGATTTCCACTGCCTCCAGAACCAGCTGACTGCCCCCACCTTACTTCCAATTCCCAAGTCCAGCTCTACCTGGCTAGCTTACTTAAAAGACCCACTTCATACTTCTCTGATTTCTACTTGTTCTACTGTATTATCCCTCTAAATACTTTTGTGTTATTTTTTTTCTTAGGGTGCACTCTGCACTAGCTTTACTCCTGCTATTGGCTTCTCAGCTTCCAAATCTCCTGTCTTCTGAATAAGTCTGCATCTAAGTTCTTCTCTCTGTTTCTTTCCATTTGGAAACACTTCCCATACTAACTATTTTACTTACTAATTGTTTCTTGCGAAATTTTGTGACCAAAGGTGTAGCCCCTCTCTACGCTCGGGTTCACTCCGCTCACCTCCCCTACCCCCATCCCCACCTACCCCTGATATCATCAAATCTATACTCTATCCTCATTAACTACATCCCTCCCCTTCACATCATCCCTCCAATTAGGTTACTAGACCTTATCCCACCCCACACCCACCCCTGTCTTTTCAGCTACATATCTACTAGTTTCCACCTGCTGATAATTTTAATTTCCCTCACCATACATTACATCCGTCATGGTCCACTTTCCCCAAAGCATCCCATTACTCATTCTGCTTACTCAACTCTACTCTTTCTACATCAAACTACACTATTCATATGCAACCCCTGCTCTTTCATATTCCCTCAATAACCTTAATACAACCTACTTCTTTTACATTTATCCGTCACTCTTTACCACCTCCCATTTTCATCTTTACAAGGTAAAAACTCTTTCTCACATCTACACCAATGACAAAGTAAAACTACTACTCTACAGCCCATACCCAATTTACCCTCATCATCTTACATACTTTAAGATGACTCTCCTCCTAGCTGGTGACATTCACCCTAACCTCAGACCCTCACCTCCTTCACCCAACCCCAGCATGTACCCTCCCCCACCCCTACCTCCTCCTAACACCCCCCCCCCACCTACTGCACATCACACTATTCGCAAAACCCTAGACCTGTTCTCAATTAACATAAAAGCTTTCTCAATAAAACCACCAACTTACATTCCTGGATAGCCCAACACTCTCCTCATATTTTAACATTAACTGAAATTTGGCTAAAACCACACATAGCTAGTAATGAAATATTACCCCCAGGTTACAACATCTTTTGATTAGAAAGAGAAACAAGAAAAGGTGGTTGTGTTGCAATCCTCTATTTTGATCTACTTAATCTCTCTCCCCCTTACAGACTCCATTACCAACCTTTCAGCCTGCTGAAATAATTGTTCTAATTTGTCACCTAAACTCCTGCAAAAAGTTCACTATAGCCTCAATCTACATTCCACCAGGTAATAACATTCCTGTCCTCGAAAACATACTTTCTTAGCTAACTGACATATTTCCTATGAAACCATCATTCTGGGAGAAGTTAACATAGACTGGTCAAAGCTCATGTCTGATTCCACCAATATGTGTATAGATCTTCATGGTTTCAAACAACTTATTACATCCCCCACTCATATTAATAAAGCTACTGGTACCAGTACTATCCTTGACTGGATACTTACTAACGAGCCTAACCTCTACCACAACACCTGCACCTGCCCGACTCCCTTAGTGATCACCTACCCATTCACATCCAAAGACACTCTATTCCACTTATATAGAGACTGCCATAAACTATCCTCATTTAATACTGATTCTTTTAACTCTACACTAGCATCCATTAACTGGTCCTTCCTTCACTACCTTCCCTTTAGTAAAGCTGTGGAGTTATATAACCAGACTTTTCTCAACATCTTAGACTCTTTTGTTCCCCAAAGAAAAATTAGGATTAAAGCCACCCATGCACCTTGGTTATCAAAAGAGACGTGCTCCCTCATGCACAAAAGGGATAGCATCTGGAAAGCCTGGCAGAAAACCAAATCCCCAACCCTTTTACAAAGATACAAGGAAATCAGAAACCTTACCAAAAAATGCATCTATCAAGATAAGAAAAGCTTTTACAATACAGCTCAAGCTAATCACCTCTCCACCCCCAAAAAATTCTGGTCCACCATCAATAATATCCTACACCCCGGCACCCCTTCTACCCCAAACCCCTTCCCCAATAACTCAGCACTAGAGACTGCTATTCTACTGAATGACCACTTCATGAACGCCATCCGCAAACTAACTCATGCTGAGCATAACACCAGTCCCCCCAACTCTTCCCCCTCTTCTACCAATACTAACAAAACCCTTTTCTCTCTTAAAACTGTTCCCACCTCCTATATCAAATTTCTTCTCCATAAACTTAAACCTTGTTCCTCATCTGCTGATAAACTACCCCCACCTTTCTAAGACTCTCTGCTGATTCCATACTCCTTCTCATCTCTATACTAATAAATAGATCAGTTCAGAAAAGCACAGTTCTTGACATCTGACAGTCTTTCTATACTATACCACTGCACAAAGGAGGCAACTCCACTGACCCCTCTGACTTCTGGCCAATAGCCATCCTAACACATCTTTCTAAAATTCTAGAAAATTGTGTCCACTCTCAACTCCTTAAATACCTAATAAAGGAAAACCTCTTAACTTCTACTCAACATGGCTTCCAACCTAACCACAGCACTGCTACTGCCTTCTTATCTTTTACTCATACAGTTGCTGAGGCCAGAAACAATAACCAACTTGTGTTGTGTCTCTTCTTTGACCTTTATAAAGCATTTAATACAGTGTCTCACTATAAACTTCTAAGAAAACTAAATTAACCTCTCTCCTACCACTGTGCAGTGGTTCTCCAGCTACCTTTCTAATAGACTACAATCTGTCCAGTGGTTCACTTCTTGCTCCCCTTTCTTACCTGTAAAAACACGTGTCCTCCAGGGTTCTATCCTAGGCTCCCTTCTATTTAATATCTTTACCAACAATCTTCACTCCACCTGCAACCATTATACTCTTATCCAATACCCAGATGACTCAACTCTCATCACATCCTCTAATAACATGTTTCAGCTCCCTTCTCTCACACAAAACACTTTCAACATAATCAAAAAAATGGCTTAACCAAATCTCTACTTTTGTTTAACTCCCCTATACCCAAATGTGTTCCTAAAAAAATCTTCAGTTCTTTGGACTTTACTTGCTGTAGCACATAAGATCATTACAACTAATTGGAAATCTGCTACACCTCCATCATTCAAGGAATTTAAAAAGCTTGATTTAACAGTTGGAAGAATGAAAATTTCAACTTTAAGGAACAGAACTAACATAATTACTTCATATTACAACTACTGGCAGACTATAATGGAATTTTTTTATTGTTTGTCTTTCGGCTTTTCCTAGTTAGGGGTCGCCACAGCGGAACTCCGGTCCACTAATGATTGGCAGTACTATAATACTGGAGAAGAATAATATGAATATACACTAAGTAAAAACATTTTTAAAACAATATAAAATGCATCACTTGTTTTGTATAGGCACCACTGTAAATAGTTTCCTTTTTCATTTTTAGGTTTTGAAATTATAATGTTATTTGTTGTATTATAATTGTGTTGACACATATGATGGTTAAACATTGTTATTGTAAATAATTTCATAGATTTTACTTCACAAATGCAATCAAAATATATTTCTTTCTATTCGGTTTTTAATGTATGACTAAATGATTTACAAAATAAATAAAAATAATTTAAAGTAAAAAAATGGCTTAATGAAAACCAGCTTATCCAAAACCCTAAGAAAACTAAACTGTTCCTACCTCATTCACTCTCAGTTCATAAATCTTCCTTCTCCATCTCCTCACTAGAAAATACTATCATCAAAGCAGACCCACATACAAAACTCCTCGGCACCATAATAGATGACCAGCTCAAATCTGACCAGCATATTCATCAGTGTAATAAAAAGACACATCAAAAATTAGGATTATTGTATTGAAACAAAAAATCCTTACTCCTGAAGCTAAACTATCCCTAGCTAGAGCATGCCTTCTACCAGGCCTACTTTATGCCGCTCCCATCCTGACAAACCTACAATTGACTTTATCTCGCAGCTGCAACAAACCTATAATAAAATCGCCAAATTTGCAGCAAACCAACCTTATAGATCTAACCATTGCATTGCACTAAACCAATTGCAAAGGCCAGAATTCCTCGACTAACTTCTTAGAGCACAACTACAAATCACCCACTCCATCCTATACAAACCTACTGCTTGCCCCTCTCTCTCTACACTAGTTTCCTTCTACAACCCACCAGACTTCTCAGAAGCTCTGACCAACAACTCCTTTGCATGCATAAACCCAACAGAAATATAGGTAAATTTCTGTACAACCACAATGTGTCTTTAGCCTGGAACAAACTTCCTACCTACATTAGAAACACCACAAACACTAATCAATTCAACAAGCAACTAAAACACTTCCTCTTAATCTCATGGATCTGTCTATGTCAGGAACCTACCTAAATCCTCCCATCCATTCCAACCTTACCTCACATGTCTCAACTCACTTTTCTCTCCACACTCAAACATCTTCACAGCTACTTTTCCCTTCAGTAAGTAGTTTTACTATATTAGGTAATGTCACATCTCAGCTTCCACTGTATCTATAAATAGTATAATTTTTGTATCTATATAGTTCTTTGTATTATATTCTATTTTTATTGTTACTAGATCTCTTAATGGTCTTCGACTCCCTCTGTCTCTATCTTGTACTTACTAGGTTCATTTGTAAATATTTACTGTACACAGTCAAAGATGCTACTTTCTTCCAAATTGTAAAGTTTGAAACTGTATTTTTGTGCTAAATTTTGTTTTTGTATTTTCCTGTTTGTTCCATATCACTATAACTACTATGTATAACTCAGATTATATGTTTCTAGCTTACTGTGAATTTATGTATGTAATTACCGTGGAGCTTTTCTCCTCGGGTCTCCACTGAAAATGGGCTTCTGACTCAGATGGACTAATCCAGTTAACAAATGTCAAATAAGTAAATAAAATAAATAAACATCAGGATCTAGGCATATAACATCAGGGCGATATAGTTCCATAAGAAGAAGATACCTGATTAAGGTGAGAGACAAAAATATTTAAGAAACAGAAGAGAAGTCATACTACAACTTTGAAAACTGAAATAAACCAGCTGGACAAACAAATTAAGTGTGAAAGAAGATCAAGAAAGATTTGAAGAAAATTTATATAAAGATGTCTTTTGGCTTTTCCCGGTTAAGGGTCACCACAGCAGAACTCCCGTCCGCTTATGACTGGCAGTGGATTGTTATGGTGCCGAGTTGCCAGCCCAATGCCCGACCTTCAAAGAAGGCAAAATTTATATAAAGATATTGAGCATAATAGAAAATCATTTTATAGATATACAAGATGTGGAAGGAATAAAAACACAAACTGATAAACTGTGTTTAGATTCTAAAATTTATTCTCATACACACCAGATTATAGATATAATTTCAAAATCTTATGCAAAATAGTTTGGCTCCACAAAGGCAGTGATGAGTTGTCCTGGTGACATCCAGATAACCTCAGACTATATTGCAAAAGAACTACCCAAACTGGATCCAAACAAAGGGAGGAGACTGAATTTGTAATAACCTAAGAACACTTCAGCAAGAACTTACAGTACTATTATATCTATTATTTGCTAGGTCATGTAAATATGGGGAGATTCCTCTTAAGGGAAACGGGAGTAGGACAAACCCAGAGTCATATAGACCCTTAGGTCTACTTTCATGTCATGGAAAAGGTAGTATTGGATAATTTATTCTCTGAACTGGATAGTTTGGGACTTAAAACCATATATCAGCATACATATGTTGAAAATAGATATATTACCAACTGTAACATGAGGTTTTATAACAATATAATAACAGCTATGAATGAAAAATTGTGCTGTGATGTAATTTATATAGATTTAACTTTAGCATTTGACAGGTTCATACACAAAACATTGATCAGTAAATTAGAACTACATGGCTGTTGATGTAATCTTGATAAGATGGATAGCTGCATGGCTCACAAACAGACATGGCAAGTAGAATACAACAATGAGCCAGGTGAATTTCTTGGTTACAGTAAGGGTGGCACACAAGGCTCTGGTCCTAGACCCTTACTTCTTTAGATTGCATCTTTCAGACCTAACTTTTTCATTTTATGTATTCTACAGGCTATATGCAGATGACCTGAAATTGGGTAAACTGATAACATATGTTACAGATAAGGCATGTCTGCAAAAAACTTGACTAAATTGACCATTTGGACACAGACGAGTAATATGCTGATAAATACATCAAATACTAAGCATATGAGATTTGGGAGACATAAACTAAAAGGTGAATATTTAATACAATGCACAGTCATTGAAACTGTAGATTTATTTAAGGACCTGGGTATATAGGTAGATTCAGCTATGAGTTTTTCTAATCATATCAACCAATTGGTTAATGGTAGTTACGGAACTATAGGTTGTATAAAAAGATTTATAACGTCTAGGAAATCAAAAATGATGAAGTAATTGTTTGTTAGTTACATTAGACCCAAACTTGAGTATGGAATAGCAATATGGAAACCCTATAAGAAAACCAGCATGAGTAAAGTGGTAAGGACAGTAGAAATATACCAACAGCATCCATGGATGTGAACATTTAAGTTATTAGAAAATACTAAAATATTTAAACTTGTATAGTGTCTCTTATAGATATTTAAGAAGATATTTTATTCAGGTATATAGGGAATTTACAGGTAACTACCTCTGGAAATATATGGTGTTATCAAAAAGTACTAGAGAATCATCAGATAACCTATGTAGAAGATTCTATAGGAATGAGAAGTGTACCAATTGATTCTCTGAGAGAGCAGCTGATTCATGGAACAAACTAGCAAACTGTATTAAAGCAAATACTAGTTTATATATTTTTAAGAACAGCCTGGACACTTATTATGGGAACAAGTGTTTTGATATATTGGCATGCTAGAAGGGCATCAATGCACGTGCTTGAAATATTTGTATGAATGTATGTATACATCTTCTCAACTAACTGAAATCATTTCCACTACTCATTCCTTAAATTCCTCTTCTTTTTATCAGATAGATGGGGAAGCACTAGTGTAATTTTTATTTCATTACACAGTATTTTCATTTTAGTTATTGGTGCATTATTTATTTTTATTTATTTATTTGAAGTTTGTTTGCCAGGATAATCCATTGGGCCGAATGAGCCCATTTTCAATGGAGTCCTGGGGAGAAAAGCTCCACAGATACAATGTCAAATATGCAATTAAGAATAAAACAGAATACAGTAGTATAAATGTTACATAGCATTTTGTTAGAGTGTCAGAAGTAGTACATATAAGCAAAAGATAATGTTAAAGCATCATGAAAAACAAGACAGAAGAGCTTAAGCAACAATACATATAAGTTGACAAATTTTAGTTATCTATGTACACAAGCAAATGGAAAAAGTGTTAAGTAAAATTTTAGCTAGTAGATATGTACAGAGAATATTTACATAAATGGTAGCTGCAATATGAATGTTCCCATAGGAGGGAAGAGTTGTGGAGTAGGGGGTGAGTAGTAGCTGGAGGTATTATGCAGGATGGGTACAGGAGCATTCCCAGAGAGAAGATAGGTGTGAATGGAGGAGAGATTTAAAGATTGAAAGGCTGCTGGTATTGCGGATACGAGATGGGAGTGAGTTCCAGAGGCAGGCCAGGGAAAAGGAAAGTAAGAGTTTGCCTGCTGGACGGGCTGGTTTGTGGAGTTGAACTAGGTTCTGAGTGTTGGTTCTGAGGGGTCTGTTAGGGTGGTGGATGGTGAAGGCTGAGGAAAGTGAGGGGCAGAGTGAGGGCTTGAAAATGAGTTTGTGAGCATGAGTAAGTTGAGTGTAGGTAAGGTAGTTAGGGAGCTCTAGCCAATTTAGTTTGTGGAGGGCAGTACAGTGATGGGAGGAGGATCTAAGGCTAGAGGTGAATTTAGCAATTTTGTTGTAGCAGGAAGAGAGTTTTGTTTTAGTAGAGGATTTTAGGTTAGTTAAGAGTGGGGCACCATAAAGGAGAGAGGGGATGAGGTATGTGGTAGATAGGAGGAATCTGGTGGATGGGGAGAGGAAGCGGATATGCCGGTAGAACAAACCAAGTTTCTGATGTGTTTTTTTAATGTTAGTTTGTATATGGGAATCAAATGTGAGCTGGTTATCAATTAGAGCTCCTAGCGTTTTGGCATTGGAGACAATTTCTAGGGATGTATTATTTTGACTGGTTATGAGGAAAGAGTTTATGTCGATAGTCATGCTTTTTGATGGGGTGAATAACATGAGTTTGGTTTTTGATGGATTGAGAGCAAGATGATTATCATGCATCCATTTTTCAGTGGTTGAGAAGGCATCTTGAGTTAGTTTTATAAGGGAGGGAATGGAGTTTGCAGCGCAAATAATAGTTGAATCGCCTGCATACTCGACTATTTTAGCATTTGGGATGTTGTGGTGGAAGTCATTAATGAAGATGTTGAACAATAAGGGACCTAATATGGAGCCTTGGGGTACACCAGTGACAGTGTTAAGGTAAGAGGAGGTGGATTTCTTCCATTTGACAGATTGCTGCCTATTGGAAAGGTAACTAGAAAACCAGTTGATGCAAAAGGGGGAGAGGTGTAGGGTAGAGAGTTTGGTGAGTAGCAGGGAATGAGAGATGGTGTCGAAGGCCTTAGAAAAGTCTAAGAGGAGAGTGGAGACAATATAGTTAGAGTCTCTAGCTTTATTTACAGTTTCGAGGAAGGAGAGAAGAGCAGTGGTAGTGCTATGACCGGGTCGAAATCCATGTTGTGTTGGGGTTAATAGGTGATTGCTGGTCAGGTATGGTAGTAGTTGTATGTGGATGCATTTTTCTAAAAGTTTAGAGATGGGGGATAAGATGGCAATAGGTCTAAAGTTGGAGATGGTATTGTTGTTACCTCCTTTATGGAGGGGAGTAATGTAAGCTTTTTTCCAAATTTGGGGTACATAACTTTCCTGGACTGATCGATTTATAAGTAAACAAATGGGGAAGGCAATGGCTTCAGCAGCTATCTTTAGGAAGAAGGAAGGGATATTATCGGGGGCGTTAGAGCAAGGTTTTAATTTAAGAAGCAGTCTTTTTATAGTACTTATGGATACAGGTTTGGGGCAGAAGAGAGGGAAGTCGGAAGTGGTGGAGTTTAGGTTAGGAGGGGTAGTTGTAGCTGAGGGAGTAGAGTTATTACTAAATGATGATGTTAATTTAGATATAGAATCAATAAAGAAGCTATTGAATTGGAAGGCAAGGTCGGTATCAGAAGTATTTTGATCGGGTTGTGGGTTTTCCTTTTTGCCAGGGTTGAAGAGGGAGGAGATACTATTCCAGAATTTTTTTAGGTTAGTCTTATGATTATTTTGGAGGGTGATATAGTAGGATTTGCTGTCAGAATTGAAACGTTTTTTTGCTCTGTTGCGGAGTAATTTGTATTCATTTAGGGAGGCTAGGGTTTTGTATTTGTAGTAGTTTTTCAAGGCTTTATCACGAAGGCACATGACAGCTAAGGTGTCTTTTGTTAACCATGGGATAGTTTTGCTCTTGATTCTTTTTGTTCTAAGGGGGGCTAAGGTGTCGAGAAGGCTTAGAAATTATGTATTGAAATAGGTGACAGCTTCATCTAGGGGTAGTGTGTTTAGGGGACCCCAAATGAATTGTTTAAGTAGGTCACAGAAGGTGTTTTGGTTGAAGTTTTTTAAGGAGCGTACAGTGATGGTTGTGTGTGACAGCTGTAGAGAGGGAGAGTAACGGCAAGCAAAGGTAGGAAAGTGGTCACTGAGAGGGTCAGGGAGTGTACCGCTACTTGAGATAAGGTGTGGGTGTGATACTAGAATCCAGTCTAGGGTGCTTCCACAGGAAGTGTGCTTAGATGGTCTGGTTATAGAATCTATTAACTGGTGAAAGTTATAAAGGTTAATATTTTGGGGATTAGTTGGGCACTGGACAGAGGACCAGTTAATGTTAATGTCACCTAGGATGACAGTTTCATTAGTGATGTTGGTGGAGAGCCAAGAGAGAATGTCCTCAAGAACTGGTATACTGTCACCAGGAGGGATATAGACGGAGGCTAAGCATATTGTTTTGTGCTTGTTCAGATGGAGTAGGTCTAGAAGTAGTTCGGCACTGGCAAATTGGGGAACTGGTTTAGTATAAGAAGTAATAGAAAAGGAAGAGGAGTAGAGTAGAGCTACACCGCCTCCTTTTCTGTGGGTTCGATCTTTCCTGATAATGTTATAGTTGGGGGGAGTTATTTCTGAATCTTTTATGGAGGGTCTTAGCCATGTTTCAGATATAGACAATATATCAGGATTGCTGTGGAGAAGCCAGGCATGGTGGTTTGGGATTTTGCTGCATATACTTTGAGCATTTAATGCTGAGAAGGTGAGGGTTTTTGTAGATGAAGGTGTGTTTGTTGAGGAGTTGATGTTAGGGGGGCCAGGGTTAGGATGCATGTCACCTGACAGTAGGGTGGAGAGGACTAGGTAAAGATGAAAATAAAGGTAATTAGATAACACCATATATTTCCAGATCTGAAATAGTTATTAGATGCATATAAAAACTTTTGGATATATATTAGAGCATTGAAAATTCAGTTCAGCGAATAGCATTTTCGGTGCCCTTACATCGAACATGCCATTCGTTGAACTGTTCATACTGAGATTGCAGTACAGTGAAGATTGGAAAATTTGCCCTTGCCTCACTGTAATGCGATCTTGGCACAGCCCCCTACAAGAGTGGAATTCGATGAACAGCATTTCTGATGAAATGCCATTCATGTAAGTGGGTTTTTGCTGATTTAATATAGACCCAAAACTTTCAATTAAATGCACATGTTCCAGAGAAATATAATTTTGGTCTAGCCTAGCCCCGTCTTTTTACCTTGGGAATAACAGGTAACTTTTCTCGGAACTCCTCCTACTGAATTTACATCTTCCATACCAAATATTTTCATGAATGTCTTCAAAACTCTACCTCTTTTGTTATATTTTCCCTTCTAGGTCTCCCCCAGACACATCCTCTCTGTTGCAAATCAAACTTCAGTCCCCACCTATAAGTAATATTCCCTGCTGAAAACCAACTATTTTTCCCAGAATTTTCTTAAGTTCCATTGCAGCATTTTTAGGTGGAATATAAATAAATGCTACCATAATCCTCCTCCCTTCACAGTAGCCACTTGTACTGCAAATCTACTATTATCTTTTGTTACTTCTTCTTTCACTATTGGAGATCCTCTCAGATTTAATACAATTACTCCCTTTTTTCTTTATCCTGGATATTCCACTGAATAACCATCCTGAAATCCTTTGTTTATCAAACTCATGCACACAGTTCTTTCTAAATACATCTCCTGTAGCATAGTCATTTGCATTCTGCATTTTTTAATATAGTTCACTACTCTTTCTTTTCATAATATACAATGTGTCATTATGATAAGAAGTTATTATTCCCACCTATTTGCTACTTTGATTTTTATTTTAAATGTCTAGTTTCAGGTTTTGAGTTACATGCATTTACTAACATTTGGTAGGTTGAACTTTTATGCAGTTTCTTGTATTGTCATGTCTGTTTGAATCTATGTTATAAGACTTTGTTTTAATGAAAACCCTCAAAACACACACACACACACACAGACAAACTCACCCAGAACAATCCCAAGACCTATTAAATCCATTCAACTACCATGCTCCTCTTAGAACCAAACGAGTCAAATCTAAAATAACTCCTTGGTTATCCAAAGAAACTAAACAGGTCATGATACTAAGGAATAAAAAGTGGAAGCAGTTTCACATCAACAAAATACCCACTACCCTAGTAGAATACAAACAGCTCTGAAATTCTGTAAAAAAAACTAATAACTAGAGACCATAAATCCTACTACACCAAACTCCATTCAGCACACCCCTCCAACCCTAAAAAAATTCTGGAATACTATCTCCTCTCTCCTCCATCCCGGAAACAAAGACAACACTACCCCAACCCAAATCTCTCTGAACTTGATACCATTATTCAACTCCTAATTTGTGGACTGCATTGCTAAACTAACCACGTCTTTCCCCAACCTTCCTCCTTGCTCTCTCTCCCCACCCTCATCACATCCTTCTGACAGCATACAAAATCCACCCTACTTCAAACTCAACCCTGTTCCCACAAGGATCATAAAAAACTCCTATCCCAACTAAAACCTTGCTCTTCTGCACCTGACTACTTACCCCTTATTTCCTCAAACTTGCAGCAAACAGCATAGCCCTACCCATCTCCATTTTAATAAACTGGTCCATCCAAGAATCCCACATCTCATCTATCTGGAAACATGCATTCATCATTCCACTCCACAAGGGTGGTAAAAACTATGAAACCACCAATTTTAGGCCAATTGCTATTCTCTCCCCACTCTCAAAAATAATAGAAAAATGTATTCATACTCAACTAATGTCACATCTCACCCACAATAACCTCCTCACCCCCACCCAACATGGTTTCCACCCTGGCCATAGTACCACTACAGCTCTTCTATCCTTCCTTGAATCCATTAACCAGGCCCATGACAATTGTAAACTAGTATCTTCCTTATTCCTAGACCTATCCAAAGCCTTCGACACCATCTCTCATCCCATACTCTTATCACAACTTTCCTCTCTCAACCTTTCTCCCTCAGCACTGTCTTGGTTCACTAGTTACCTCTCTGAAAGAGTCCAAGCTGTGAAATGGAAATCCTCTATATCATCCTTCCTACATATCTCCACCGGTGTACCCCAAGGATCTGTACTAGGACCCCTTCTTTTCAACATTTTCATTAACAACTTCCATCTCTCCATTCCAAATTCCTCTGTAATTCAGTATGCAAATGACTCCACTATCATCTGTACTGCTGACATCCCCTCTGACTTACTATTAAAAACTCAATTAGCCTTTTCAAAAACTGAAACTTGGATGCAGAAGAACCACTTTGCCCTAAACACGACCAAAACCAAACTAATGGTATTTACTCCTTCTAGAACTTCCACCATTGATAATTCCTCCTCCTTCACTATACTAACTCATACTAACCGCTGCTAAAAAACTCATCAGAAATTAGGTCTCTTGTATCAACATAATCACTTCCTTACTCCAGCTACCAGAAAGACATTAGCCTCCACCTACCTTCTCTCCTCTCTCATGTATGGTGCCCCCCTGCTCACCAATCTCCAACTCGGTTTACAATCCAAGTTAAAATCCTGCTACAATAAAATCAGCAAATTTGCCACCAACTCCAAATATTCATCCCATCACTGCCCCTCTCTTCAATCTCTTCAATGGCTTAAGTTACCAAACTACCTAAACCTGCTAAAACTCTCCACAGCTCACAAACTCATCTTCAAACCTTCTAGCTATTCAGCTCTCTCCTCCACCTTATCCCCCTATATTCCAAATCACCCACTCCGGTCAGAAAACCAAAACCTATTACAAATTCACAAACCCTGTAGGCCAGATACACAGTTGCCTTACACTACAAGCTTTTCATATTGCATTGGAAACATTTACTTGCTAGAGGAAACTTTTCACTATATCCAGTATTTTATGTGCTTCCCCTTAAAACCTGTTATTAAATCAAGTCAAAGGCCTTAATCCAGTCATTCCTCTACTCAAAAATAAGAAAAAACATACCAGCTTTTCTTATATCATGCTATTTTCTTCAGGCTTTCTTCTTGTTACACTGAAGTGCCTATATTTTTAAAATTGAAAAAAGAAATGAACAAAATGGGGGCTCCTGTTGATTTTAGTATCCTTATTACACTCAAAAAGAACTGAAAAAGCTTTACTTTATAGCATGCATATGTGTCATCATCATCATCTTTCAGCTTTTCCTGTTAGGGGTCGCCACAGTGGATCATTTCTTTCCATTTCTTCCTATCCTCTGCATCTTGCTCTGTCACACCAACCGCCTGCATGTCCTCTCTCACCACGTCCATAAACCTTATCTTAGGCCTTCCTCTTTCCCTCTTACCTGGCAGCTCCATCCTTAGCATCCTTTTCCCAATATACCCATCATCCCTCCTCAGCACATGTCCAAACCAACGCAATCTCGCCTCTCTTGCTTTGTTTCCAAACTGTCCAACCTTAGCTGACCCTCTAATATACTGATTCCTAATCCTTTCCATCCTAGTCACACCCAGTGCAAATCTTAACATCTTTAACTCTGCCACATCCAGCTCTGACTCCTGCCTTTTTTTCAATGCCACTGTCTCCAACCAATATAACATAGCTGGTCTCACTACCCTCTTGTAGACCTTCCCTTTTGCTCTTACTTGTACCAGTCTGTCACAAATCACTCCTGACACTCTTCTCCACCCATTCCACCCTGCCTGTACTCTCTTCTTCACCTCTCTTCTACATTCGCTATTACTCTGAACTGTTGATCCCAAGTACTTAAACTCGTCCACCTTTACCAACTATACTCCCTGCATCCTCACCATTCCTCTACCCTCCCTCTTATTTACACACATATATTCTGTCTTAGCCCTGCTGACCTTCATTCCTCTGCTCTCTAAAGCATATCTCCACCTCTCCAGAGTCTCCTCAACCTGATTCCTACTCTCACTACAGATCACAATGTCATCTGCAAACATCATAGTCCACAGGGCCTCCTGTCTGATCTCATCTGTCAACCTGTCCATCACCACTGCAAATAAGAAAGGACTCAGAGCTGATCCTTGATGTAATCCCACCTCTACCTTAAACAGATCTGCCACTCCCACTGCAGTCCTCACCACTGTCACACTACCCTCGTACATATCCTGTACCACTCTTACATACTTCTCTGCCACTCCCGACTTCCTTATACAATACCACAACTCTTCTCTAGGCACCCTGTCATATGCTTTCTCCAAGTCTACAAAGACACAATGCAACTCCTTCTGACCTTCTCTGTATTTCTCCAATAACACTCTCAGAGCAAACATTGCATCTGTAGTGCTCTTTCCTGGCATGAAACCATACTGCTGAATACTAACCATCACCTCCCTTCTTAACCTAGCTTCTACTATTGTTTCCCATAACTGCAAGCTGTGACTGATCAATTGTATCCCTCTGTAGTTACTGCAGCTCTGCACATCACCCTTATTCTTAAAGATAGGTACCAAAACACTTTTTCTGCACTCCTCAGGCATCCTCTGACTTTCCAAAATTTCATTAAACAATCTAGTTAAAAATTCCACTGCCATTTCTCCTAAGCACCTCCATGCTTCCATTGGTATGTCATCTGGGCCAACAGCCTTTCCATTCTTCATCCTCTTCATAGCTGTCCTTACTTCCTCCTTGCTAATCTGTTTCACTTCCTGATTCACTATCCCCACATCATCCAACCTTCTCTCTCTCTCTCTCATTCTCTTCATTCATCAGCCTCTCAAAATACTCTTTCCATCTACTCAACACACTCTCCTCTCTTGTGAGTATCTTTCCCTCACTATCCTTTATCACCCTTACTTGCTGCACATCTTTCCCAGCTCTGTCCCTCTGTCTAGCCAATCGGTGCAGGTCCTTTTCTCCCTCTTTAGTGTCCAATCTCTCATACAACTCTCCATGCCTTAGCCTTAGCTTTCCACCTCTCTCTTTGCCATGCCTCATCTCCTTATACTAGTGTACTTTCTTCATCTCTTTGACAAATCCACTTCTTCACCAGCCTCTTCCTCTGTATACTCTCCTGTACTTCCTCATTCCACCACCAGGTCTCCTTGTCCTCCTTCCTCTGTCCAGATGTCACACCAAGCACCTTTCTAGCAGTCTCCCTTATTAGTTCTGCTGTAGTTACCCAGCTATTCGGTAACTCTCCACTGCCTCCCAGTGCTTGTCTTAACTCTTCCCTAAACTCCACTTCACAATCACCCTTTTTTAACTTCCACCATTTAATCCTTAGCACTGCTTTCACACTCCTCCTCCTCTTCTTGATCACCAACGTCATCCTACAGACCACCATTCTATGCTGCTTAGCTACACTTTCCCCTGCCACCACTTTACAGTCTCCAATCTCCTTCAGACTGGCCCTCCTACATAGGATATAATCCACCTGTGTGCATCTTCCTCCACTCTTGTACATCACCCTATGCTCCTCCCTCTTCTTAAAATACGTATTCAACACAGCCATGTCCATCCTTTTCGCAAAATCCACAATCATCTGACCTTCTGCATTCCTCTCCTTAACACCATACCTACCCATCACTTCCTCATCCCCTCTGTTCACTTCATCAACATGCCCATTGAAGTCCACTCCAATCACTAGTCTCTCACCCTTGGGTACACTCACCATAACATCATCCAACTCACTCCAAAATTTCACTTTCTCATCCATCGCACACCCAACTTGTGGAGCATATGCACTAACAACATTCATCATTACACCATCAATTTCGAGCTTCATAAACATCATTCTGGCAGACACTCTCTTCACATCTACAACACTCTTGGCATATTGTTCCTTTAGTATAACCCCTACCCCATTTATCCTGCCATCCACACCATGATAGAACAATTTGAACCCATTTCCTAAACACCTGGCCTTACTTCCCTTCCATCTGGTCTCTTGCACGCACAATATATCAACCTTTCTTCTCTCCATCATATCAGCTAGCTCTCTTCCTATACCAGTCATGCTGCCAACATTCAAAGTTCCTACCCTCACTGCTACACTCCTAACCTCCCTCCTCTCTTCCTGCCTTTGGGCATGCCTTCAACCTCCTCTTCTCCTTCGGCCAACAGTAGCCCAATTTCCGCCAGCACCCTGTTGGCTAACAGTACTGGTGGCAGTCGATGTTAACCAGGGCCTCGACCGATCCGGTATGTAATTATGAATAGTTCTCCACAGCAGTAATTTTTGGCAGAGGTTTTACACCGGATGCCCTTCCTGATGCAACCCTCCCCATTTATCTGGGCTTGGGACTGGCACAAAGAAATGCACTGGCTTGTGCATCCCCAGTGGCTGGGTTAGCATGCATATGTGTCATGTATTATAAAAATCTTGTTAACAACATTTTGCTGAGCTTACAGTTACTGTTTCCTTCCTCTACCCCACACTCCAAAATGTTCTTCCAAACATTGCTGACATGATGTAGGGCAAATTATTTGCAGTTCCCTACAGGTTTTACAGAGTCAATATAGTCCAATATTTCCAGTTTTCCTTGTTCCATCATATTTCACAAATGTAATTAATGCTTTGTAATCCCATATTTATTCATCAATTTCCAAGTTGCTCTTTTTTTCTGTTGATCTCAATCTCCCAAATCCAGTCTCTAGTTCATTTCCAATGTATTTCTGGTTCTTCTAGTGAACTATTATGCTTTATTTCTGTTTCTCAAGCAATTTTCTTTGAAATATTAGGTTTCACTGGCATAGTCTGTCTGTGGGCTTCATCATCAGAAGAATATGCAGCAGAATCCCCTTCTGTTTGATAACCCACTTCTTGTTAAACAAACTTTTGTATTTCCTCCTTAGGATATTCTGCATCAAAAACAATTTTGATACACCAACAAAATATATTCCAACAATAGCTGGATGCAGAAACTTGAATCTCACACCTGCTTCTTCACATTCCCTGACAGCTAGAATAAATGTAATCCTCTTCTAGAATACCAGTCAAGTTGCTTATTTGTCCATTCATAAAATTTGACCTCTATTTTTTATAGTTTTATTAGCTCATCTGAATCTGTTTAAAGTTTCTTCCATTTTTTCACAGCCTTTTGTTATTTGAGTTGATATATTCCTCCATTATTTTATTTAGTTTAATCAGCTCCGAGTACATTTGACTTATTTTTTCCTCTAGGTTACTGGAAATCATGTCTTGCACCAAAGCTGGAGTCTGAACTGCCTTTTGCTTAACAGCTGCAGGATTCTTTCTAGACAGTGTTTTCTCCTCACCTTTATTGATTGATTTCCTTTCAGGTTTTCTTTCAGGTTCTCAATTTTTTGTCAGCATCCAGGCAGTGCACTTACTAGCCATTTACTGAAATTTACCAAAAAGACAAGTTAACTGGCTTTGTTTTCTACATTTCTGTTTTCACACTAGGAGAGCTGAAATTAAGTGAGTAGAAATTTAGTGTGCAGCCATCTTGGAAGTGCTACAGTAGCAGTCATTTCTTGGGGATAGTGATGAATCTGAAAATGGCATTTAAGATGGTTTACATGGTACATGCATTGATTTTAGAGACTACAGCAATCAGAGGAAGTCCATATTCTGAACCAGTAAGATACCTTTACCAATGGCTTTCCTATAAGGACTGGAAAGAAAATGTGAAATTCTAATAGCCCAGAACAGGAGAGAGTTGAATTTTTTTTGTATATATAGTCCTGGTGAAGATGCAGTTTAGACAGGGGTCCAACCAAATCCTTACATATTTGAAAGGATTTGTTTTCAGCAGTAGTATTCGGAGATTGAGGATTTTTTAATGTCTGGAGAAAGAAGTGAGCTTTTTTCTACTACCAAAAAGCACCATTTTAGAAGAATCAGCAATAACAGTTTATTATTGACCCATTACATAAAGGTATGAAAATCACCTTGGAGTATAAATTCAAGAGAGGAAAGAGCAAATGGCTGATATGGAATGTGACCATGTCAACAGCATAAAACACTATGAACCAAGGTAAACATGAAGTGGTTAAGGCTGATGTGACAAGAGTAAACTTTGACATAATCGAAAATACTGCACTAAAATGGACAGGACAAGGTCAATTTATATCAACTAATCAGATTTTCTACTGTGATAAATAATCTTACAGAAGAAATGGAGTAGCCATCATAGCTGAAAAAGTATCATTATAACCCAAAATGATAGCTTACCTTGCAGGCTAAGATCATTCTACCGGACATTACAATGATACAAATTTATGATCCAGCTACAGATGCTGATAAGGATTTATAGGTATTGTCAGCATCATTTGAAAATAACAAAAGATATTACATTCAATTTGTCAAGATATTTATTTATTTAGTTATTTTATTTTATTTTATATTTGTTGATACAGAATCACAGATAGAGCTGTTTACATATATATTTTCCAGCAGAGGGCCAGAGAGGAACACCACATTTACAATCATAGAGTATGTACATAGATGCAATGTCATAGAAAAAGTGTTTACCTGCAATTACTATTATAATTATATCTTCATTTCTTAGTGTATCTAGCGATACATGGATGCATTCTATTAGTTCTTATTTACAACATTTTCTTTACAAATGGCTATTCAAAATCAGATTAACAAACTTTGAAGTCAGAGAACAGGAAAAGCATTTAGGCCTATGAGATGCAAACTCAATAATATTCTAAGTGAATATGTAGTGAAGATGAATTATACCTGTTAGAGCACCTGAAGAACTATGGACAGAAGTTTGTAATATTGTCCACTAGGTATCATCAAAAATATTCTAATACTGAAATTGTAAAATAGCTGTCTGTTGAGACTTTAGAAGTGGCTGAGTAAAGTAGAACAAAAATAACTCCTTCAGAGAAAAGCAAAGGGAGATTAGCAGGCATATTTAAAATGAGCAATGCAAACTACTGAAAAACAACTGTAGGAAAAGAAAGATAAGATAGATGTTCAAGAAGACTGGTAATGTTAAGAAAACCTTCTAGGCAAAAATGGACATGATAAAAAAAGAAAGATGAAGGAAGTAACCAAAAGAGGATACTAAAAGGTAACAAAAGCAGCAAGTTCTCTCATCTAGAGTCAGACATTCTGGAAAGTAAAGTTAGATGTGCTAACTGGTAACCAAACAACAAGGCAAAAAAAAAACTGAATAGGGAAGAAACAACTGCCACAAGGCTGCTAGGACTAGTAAAACGTTTAATATAACATGTTGTGATTGGATGGTAGAGTAGGTTTGGTTCAGCTGACTTATTTTAAATGCTTTATATTTAAAACTTAGTCAGTTCTGAAATTGTCCCAAGTGTTTGAGGATGAAAGCACTTAAATGTTTTTTATTTTAATAAAGTTAGATGCGCCCTATAAAGCCTTGCTAAAAGGTTGCAAGAACTGATGGAATTTTATTTCAAGTTTTGCTAAATTGTGCTGTTACAGTGCTACTTAGAATTTGCTACTTGCCAGCAAATTTGAAAACAGTTACCTACAGACTGGAAAATGTCAATTTATATTCCAACCCTAGTAAGGGTAATAGTAAAGAGTATTGAAATTATTGAAGAGTTGTACTATTTGACATGCTAGCCTGGTAATTCTCAGAATCCAAAAATACATACAGACAGAATGCCAGATGGGCAAAACTGGTTTTAGAAGTGACAGAGTCAGAGACCAAATTACCAACATAGGCAGAATGGAGAAAACAAGTGCATTCCAGAAAAATGTTTACTTGTCTATTAATGACTCTAAAGCCTGTGACTGCATGGACAGCAAAAGGTGGCCAAGTTCTTAGACAAATGTAATCTTTAGGCAGAAAAATTAGTAACAGAACCAAAAACGGAATAATGGACTGGTTCTAGATTTGGAAATAAGTCCAGCAAGGCAGTATATTGTCACTCTTCTTATTCAATACTCATGCCGATTATATCATATGAAAGGCTGGGTTACATTACTCACATGCTGGAATCAAAATTTGCCAGAAGAAATATTAACCTCAGATACACACTTTGTGTCACTCTGATGGCTGAATGTCTTGGTGGAGGTTAGAGTAGATGAAAAGTTACTGTTCAACATAAATCTGTATCATCTGGCCCTATCAATTCTTTGCATATAAATGGGAAAAAAAGTGAAGGCCATAACAGATTTTATTTTCCTATGTTCAAATATCTTTGTAGATGGTGATTTCAGCCATGAAATTAAAAGATGCTTGTTTTTGAAGGAAAGGTATGGTGAATACCTGCATAAAAATTTTAAGAGCAAAGATATCACATTGTAAAAGGTTCATATAATCAAAGCTATGTTTTTTCCAGTACTAACACAACAGATAGACTGTAAGTGAGGCAAAGCACTGGAAAAAAGAAATTATGCTTTTGAACTGTGTTATTGGAGTAAACTTTTAAATGTTCTGTAGTTGGCAAGATGATAAGTTTGGTCAATTTTTAAGGAAATAAATTCTGTTCACTGGAAGACATGATAGCAAAGCAAGTTCAACGTTTGTCACATAATGCAAAGACAAGATATATTACAAAAGATGCTGCAAATGACTGAAGATGGATAAAGGGTCAGCAGAGGCCAGGGTGGATAGACTATTAATCAATGAATATGAATTTGTAAGACCTTAAAGTAATAGTTCCTCACAGACACAACTTATCAAAGGAATCTGAGGTCATGAGTGAGATGCTACTACATGACTAAAACATGTGCTAGAAGAAACACCTAATGAGGTTGAAGAATGGTGAGGTGAAGGTTATTGCCTTGTGCAAACACCAGCAGTGATCAACCAGATAATTTCTGACAATATTTCCTAGCTTCATGGTTTCTAGTGATAGCTGATAGAGGAATGGCACCATGAGAAATGTTATTACTGTTTGTTTAAAAAAAAAGAAAAAAAAACTCTCGCAGTGACTAATCTGATATATTTATCTAGCTTTATGATTTGTGTGCAATAACTTGATTGGAATACTTTAGACTGTCTGGCAAGTTGCTTGTATGGACAATGGGACATGTTATTGCTGTTGTTTTACAGCAACGTTGGCAGTCATCAACCAAATTTTTTTGGCAATATTTCTTTGGGTTTGTGATTTGTGTGTGGAAAGTGGAACTATCCTATTTTATACCTGATTTGCCTCTATACAGGATGTCCTATATTGGAGATACACTAAATGACCAACGTACTACTGTGGAAAAAAAAGAGGGCATACATTTAGCATTATCTTTTTCTGAAGCAAAAAGAGATGACATAGTGTGGAAGTAGTTTGTGATGCAGTTCACTAAAGGCGATATATTTTACACTGCCTCTGATAATGTGCTTGTCTTTTTTCATCATTTTTGTCACTTTTTTAACATGTCTTTATGAGTGGTATCACACATTCCTACTGGAAGCAAGAACAGTTATGTGCTATTTAGTATTCATATTTAATGCAAATTAGATAGCCACATTTTTGAATGTACCTACATCTCAAAGGTCTTTGTTCCTATTTCATTGTCTGTAGGCTGAGAGATATGATGCAGAGGTGAAATATTATGTAGCCATTAGACATTGTGGCTATACTTGCATAGTTTGGGTGGGGATGGCTGGATGAAAGTAACTGACCCACTTGTCATTTGGTCACTTTAAAACAGTCACCGTCAAACTTGTAGGACTAGCATGGACTTGTGAGAAGGGTGTCTACTTAACTGCATACCTGATATGCACAGACAGATTAGGCATAACGTCTAAGGCCATCTTCTCTGGAGATAAATGACTAGCTGCCTGCTGCTGTTTGCTCGTTATTTTGGCTTTGCAGGACTAATGTGATTATGTGAAGTGATGTGCAATATTTTAATGTGTGGCAACTGTTTGGAACAAAGATGAAGTACATTACAGGATCATCCTCTTATCATAATTAAATGTCTAAATTGTACATAGTAGTAGTTATAACTGCTTGGTTGTGGTTGCCTGGATGAATGTAAACTGAGCAAATGACAACAGCGTCAGTTAACAGTCATCTCTCAAAAAATAAAGGATAAACACATCACAGTATACCCAGACATTCAGTACTTAACGAGGTTGGTGGCCCCCACAAACCAAGGTTGTACAAGTGGATTTTGGTAACGGATTAGTAATTGCCTCTGGCCTAAACCATGCCTAATGTAAAATCAGCCCTGCTCATAGGCAGACAAAGAAGGTTGCTGTACTGGTGTAGGGGGTTGGGACAACATCATTATTTCTTAACATTCCACCCAAACCTTATATGTCATATCATGTGTTGTGCAGTGGAAAGTGTGGTCATCATTTCTTCTTTACGCATAGCTTTCAGAAGGTGCATGGAGGGTCATTATAACTTGTAAAGGAGCACTGTAGTGTTTCTAGAAGTAACAAGTTGGAAACATTACTGATTTTTTTCCCACTTTCTTCACAATCATATATCTGATACATATACCAGTGGCTTTCTTTTGGTGGACCATAATTAAGCATGTTGTTTATGTATGTCTGACAGCAAATATTTGTGTTTTCAGTTTTGTCTGTCTGACATCAGAAGGGTATACGGAAAGTGAATGACATTTGGAGGGAGAAGATTGTGAACAGGCATGTTTTACATGAATATAAAAGCAGCAGTAGCCAGAAATATGACTGTTGGCATTTGTGCCTTAAATTTAATCCCAATTTATCATGGGGGGTAAACAAATTCACTACCCATTTTAAGATTTGGGGATAGAAGGCAGGCACATTCCCAGATATGATGTATTTATTTCTTCCTTGAAATAAAAAGTAGGATTGAATTTCTTTTCTGCAGGCATGGCTTTTGTTCAGATTATCGTTGTATTAAAAAGTTGAAAAAAATCTCTAAAATTGAGCTCAGAAAATATATAATCCTATGGTTTCTGGTGCCCAGCAGCACCCAAACCCCCAGCTTAATTTAGATATTACAATACAGTTTTAATTAGTTATGATGTGCTGAAATGAGCAGGAAAACACAAAGTGGAAGAGTAAGGATAAATGTCTGCCTTTGATCAAACATTCCTTCAGCCAATCACTGGGTGAGAAAGGTTATTCAAAACATAGTCTAAAATGCACATCAGAGCATCTGGAACCTTATGGCATCCACAGACCTCCAGTTTAATACATTCCTTTCCTCCACAATTGTCAGAGTAAAACACACGGAGAAAAAAGAAGGAATTAAGTAATCTGAGGTATGAGGAGGTGAAGATGGTTTAGGAGGGGGTGGGGTGCCAAATTACCCATGTCTGGCCCTGTTTAGAAGTATACTTTATATTGTACTGTTAAAAACAGCTGAGTAATGACTGTCAGTGTGACATGAACGTTGTATTAAGGATTCAGCCCCAACAAAGTTGCATTTTCTTTTAACAGGTAGGCAAGTTTGACTCTTAGGCCCTTTCCTGTTACATGCTGCTTATGATTAATTCAACCACATAGTATGAACAAAGAAAATATATACCTTGAATACCTAGTTATATAAAGTTCGGTAATCAAAATCTTCAGATAGTCTGAACTGCTGTCATGCTCCACATTTAAAAACATTAAAAGCAACCATTAGTTATGCATTATGATATGTGATCTGACTTTATTTTACTGCCTGAAATTATGGAATTGCACCCATCTTCCACAACTCCATGGTTTCTCTTAACAATGCCACCTTGTGATCAGACTTTATTTTACTAGTTTTAACCAAGTCATTAGCACCTGGTTACCCACCACCAGAGTTTCTCTTAAGAGTATTGCAGAATGACGTAGACATAATAGGACAAGGCTACTTGACACAGAATAATATCAGAAAGATAAACTAGCTAGTTAACACCTGTAGGATGATGATGGGATACACGTGTGTATCCTGGCTTGTCCCATAAGGAGATGATGGGATGCACGTGTGTATCCTGGCAGCTTTGTCCCGTAGGAAGATGATGGGATATACGTGTATATCCTGGCAGCTTTGTCCCATAGGGAGATGACAGGAATGCATGTGTATATCATGGCAGCTTTGTCCCATAGGGAAATGATGGGATACATGTGTATATCCTGGCAGCTTTGTCCCATAGGGAGATGATGGGATACACGTGTATATCCTAGCAGCTTTGTCCCATAGGAAGATGATGGGATACACGTGTATGCCCTGGCAGCTTTGTTCCTATAGGGAGATGATGGGAATGGATGTGTATATCCTGACAGCTTTGTCTCATAGGGAGATGATGGGATACATGTGTATATCCTAGCAGCTTTGTCCCATAGGGAGAGGATGGGAATGGATGTGTATATCCTGACAGCTTTGTCCCATAGGGAGATGATGGGATACACATGTATCCTTTCATCTAGCACTAAAGCAGATATGATGCACATATATGTGGATCTCAAACTCTAGGAAGATGAGGGGATGCGTATGTATTCTAGTTACATGAATTGCAAGTAGATGATATATTGTACACATTCATTAGCCACTCTCATACCACAGGTAGATGATGGGATGAGTAATTACCTTAGCCTCTCGTGTCATGTGTGGCTCTTCTACCATTTTAGGCAGTGACCCTCCCTACATCCTTTTTATTCTTTTGAGCTGTGCCAAAATATCCAGGGCATTGCCATTCAGCTGAAGAAAAAAGTACATTCTGTGTCATGCCTCTTGCTAAACCACAAACACTTGGGGAATATTCTGGGACCTTTCCTGAAAACTAAAAGGCTGTATTCTATAAGTATGAATGTTTACAGTAAAACCAGCCACCTTAATAACATCTTGACCATTTCCATTGTCCTTGTTGTTCATTTTTTTCCTTTCTTCTTCCTTTATCTTCATGGAGACCAGTCCCACAGGACCTTACCATCTCTACCATTGTCTACTGCCATTTGAGCTCAGCTGAACTCAGCTAGCAACTCCTTTTTTCTAGGCAGAAGACTTCTCAATACTGGTGTTATCACTAGGAAACATTTCTATTTTTTTTTTCTTTTAATTATGTTTTCTCTGAGTTTACTCCCCCTCTCCATTTAACAGCATAACTGCTGTGATGTTTACACCCCCCTCCATTTAACAGCATAACTGCTGTGATGTTTACACCCCCCTCCATTTAACAGCATAACTGCTGTGATGTTTACTCCCCCTCTCCATTTAACAGCATAACTGCTGTGATGTTTACTCCCCCTCTCTATTTAACAGCATAACTGCTGTGATGTTGCAAACAAACTCCTTACAACAATCAACTCACTCTGGCAAATGGCTTCACCAGGATAAACTCCCAATGTAAAACAGGAGGTTATGAGCAAACATGGATATTACCACAGCAAACTGTACAGTACATCACTTATTTGAACACCAGGTTCTACTGCTTCTTCTTCTTTCGGCTTTTCCCGGTTAGGGTACGCCACAGTGGATCACCTGTCTGCTCATGATTGGCAGTAGAGTTTTACGGTTTTGAGTTGCCAGTCCAGCACCCAACCTTCCACGGAAGACACGCACACACACACACACACACACACACACACACGCACTCACGCCTAGGGCCAATTTAGAGTATCCAATCCACCTATAGCATGTCTTTGGGATGTGGGAGGAAACCAGAGCACCTGGAGGAAACCCATGCAACCACATGGAGGACATGCAGACTCCCCACAGAAGGCACCCCAGCCGAGGATCAAACCGGAGAACCTCTTTCTGTGAGGCAGCAATGCTAACCACTGCACCACCACGGCCGCTCTCATTTGAATACCAGGTTATCTCACTAAATTGTTTGAAGCCCAGGTAAGTGCATATCTACAATATTTATTTTTAAGGTTGTTGTTGTTGTTGTTGTGTCTTTCGGCTTATCCCAGTTAGGAGTCGCCACAGCGGAACTCCGGTCCACTAATGTTTGGTAGTGGATTTTTACGTGCCGAGTTACCAGCCCTGAAGCACAACCTTCAACGAAGGTATGCCCATTCACGCATGCCTCCACACAGAAGACTCTCTAGCTAAGAATCAAACGGGACAACGTCTTGCTGTAAGGCGACAACGCTACTGCAGCACCACTACCGTGGGTACACAATATTTATTTTTAAGGTAATAAAAGAAATTGGTGTTTGTAATCTGTAGGAATCTTTAAATATTCTTTTTCAGCCTATTCCTAAAGTTTCTTGGTTTTTGGGAATGAGAAAGTAAGAGAGTTAAGGGGAAAGAACCTACCAAATTAAATCTAAAGCAGGAACTTTCAGAATGAAAAAAAAAACACTAGAAAGCCAAGGGACCCTGGAAATGGTAGACTTCTCACATGAGCAAATGAAAGGTAGAGAAATGGGGAGAAAGTTAGAACAACAGGGGAGTGAAAGGTTAGTGCTAAGTAAAAAACAGATGGTGCTTGCTGAGTTTTAAACCGAAGGATGTATTCCTCTTCTTGAAGCTGTACAGAAGGCATTGCACCATTTCATGTGACACTGCAATGTATAAACATAAATAATGATTTTTTTTTTAAGGTTTAGTGGTTCTAGCCTGTATAATCATTGCAGTCTAGGACGTATTAGGCAGGGAGTTGTAAAATCACTTAACACCATTCGTCAAAACATGTTACTTTCTTATGATAAATCCTACAATCAGATTAATGCTTAAAGAGAGATAAGGTTCAACACATTTCCTAAATTATTGTATGCAGTTGAGCAAATTGTTTTATAGGCTTGGAATCAGTGTTCTTGTGACACATGAATTAGCATTAATTCTGTAAAATGAGTTTTTTTTTCTCATTTCAGTCTGGTAGGTCCATTTTACGTCATGATGACAATGGATTTACCTGGTGTTAAGTAATTCTACTGAAATTAATGTAAATTGTACTAAGATTTTAATACTCAATCAAGTTTGTGGGTTCAATGGGCAAACCTTTTTAATCTGCCATCTATTGTTACATACTTCTATGCATTCAAGTAGGCAAGGTTTGTGTACAAGATTCATTTTATGTCAAGTACAAAACAGGTCTGAAAAATTCTAAAATGTTTTTAAAATGACTTCTCCCAAATTAGAAATCTATTGTCCCCTTCACCTTATGCTTAATTAGCACTACCATATGAAATATTCCTTGTTTACACAAGGATTAATGAGGTCTTTCTTTTTATTTTCTGATATGGCAGCCCTTCTGGAGGCATGCTATCAAACAGCACTAGCCTGGCAAGTAAACAGAACAGCAGTCTATGCATTTGAAGTTGCTGTTCTTCAACAAAAGTATTATACGTACACCCACATGCATACACACACACACACACACACACACACACACACACACACACACACACACACACGCACACACACACTCACACCTATACATACATTGTGTATTATGTGCACACTGATATAAACAGATTGTACTAGCACAGAAAAACTATGCCAGTTTAGACTAAATATAAACCTTCAGGCAAGACTGCATTTACTCATAGGAAAACAGGCAAATACTGAACTAAAGCCTAGAGCTGAAGGGCATCTGAGATGGGTAAAGAATTTAATGAAACCCAAAAAAAGAAAAGAAAAAAGCAGTGCTAGATTTTCTAAGTTTGGCATGAAAGGATTAGAATTCTAACTCCAAGCTGTATCACAAAGATGCCCACCATGATGCTGCTTAAATTATTTGTACATGAAATAGAAAATTTCCATTTTCCTTTTCAGAGCCAAAGGCTAAGCTTCCACTCTCCTTAAGCACCAAGCCTCCTGGGAAAACATCTATATATGCATCAAAAGAGACAAGACCTGAGACCGCTGAGCACACTCCTTTGTGCAGGAAAAGTACCTGCCCTAGACCTCACAAGTTCCACCTGAAATAGATGATAGTGTCTGATGCTTCTCAAAGAACATACAGAACCAGACTTGCTAGGCTGATGGCAGACATGGAATCTCTCTGAATTCCATAGCATCAAGCTCAAACAACTCATTACTGTGTGTGGACTAACTATAGGTCCCCCCTCTATGTACCAGTCCAGTCCACTAACTGATATGGGTGTCCCTATGCTCTAAGCCAACACCCCATCTCCTATATTATTTCAATCCACATTTTCTCAAAAATGCCCATTTTGAGGAAGGATTAGAAACAACATTTTTGTACAAAAAGGTGGGGGGCTATTGGGTTGAGAGGTTTGGATAATTCTAAAGCATGATTTTGTACCTCTTACTCTTAATTAATTCAGGAATCTGGACAAGGCTATATATATTGGGGAACAAACAAACTACTAAAATTTCTTATAAACGACCTTTGCACATAAATAACACGTTTCCTGCATGCATTTGCATTTTCTGAAGGTTTCTGCCGTCTGAAAAAATGTGTGTCATTTAGTAGTGAGCTCATTGTATGAACAAAACAAAATAAGAAGAAGCAATCTATTTATTATTCTGCAAAGATATGGACAATTCTGAATAACACACCTCTTGTAATAGGTGACTCTATTGTCAGACACACACCACCCCTGCTCACCAGGCTGAATAAAGAGAAGGTCATGGTGAGCTGCCTGTCAAATACTCAGTCATTGTACATGCTGGTGTGAATGACCTGACAGCATACCTCCTGGACTACATGAAAAGAGATAGAGAGAGGCTCAGTCATTGTACATGCTGTGGAATGACCCTGATTGCACCTGAGCTCTTACCCCACCCACCTAGAATGATGCCACAGTACAACAAAATGAAATGATCGATTTTTAAATTGGCTAAAAATTTTGGTGTCATTCAAAGGGGATCCAGTGTCTGTCAGCCTGGGATGACATGCTCGAAAGCAGCAATGTCTCAAATAATATCCATCACTCTGACTCTAACACATCCCAGTACAGCACAGAATACAATACAGAACCAAACTATATATAGTTATATATATTTCCTTTCGCTAAAAAATAAAAATAAAGACAGAAGAGGGCAATCCAATCACCCCATAATGAGGACAGGAGTCAAGAAAGCAAAGCAAAAAAAATGTGCTATGGACTGTATTTAGTTTTTGATGATGAAACTGCCTTTGTGCTTCCTGTGACAGGGCCAGCTTCTGAACATGGACACACATCCAACTTCACATCATCTTTCATATTTTCATTCATTCACACGCTCAGTGTAGTAGTGCTAAAGCTTCCAGCGCAAGGGGTATAATTCAATTAACTGACTGAGGAATGCATTGTGTCACCTCAGCCTCATGTCTTCTAGTAACCTGCCTCCATGCTACAATAGGGGCATCTGAATGTTGTGGTAACCACAAGCATTAGGGCATTTCACAGCCTACTGAAACTGCACTCTGACTGCAAGATATTAAACACTTGAACTCTATGAAATAGTTTGCTGCATATGCACTACTGTAATCATCAGCTTTTCTCCAAATTGTTACTCACAGACTCTTAAAACAACCTTAGTACCAACAAAAAGACATATGCTTAACTTGAATGATCAAAAGCTGGCAGAAATCCAGCTTGCGATGTTGCTTCATTTTTAGTATGCTTTTTTGCCCCTCTCAACATGAATTATGTGATGTTTCCCCAGCAGCATATGAAGTGAGCATCTTAATTATTAACTTGATTAATTAGCCCAGTATCCTTTTTTTTTCAAAATGTGCTGAGCTGTTTGTTAACTAATATTGCTATTTTTGAAGCTTTCATTTAATCTCAGTGTACTCTGCACAGATTACAGCAGTTAGATCATACCCAATGTTTGCCCTGGACTTCAGCAACTGTTCTGAATTTTGTGTACTCAGCAGAAGCTGTTATGATTTAAACCTTTTCTCCCAATGTGACACAACTTTTGCTTTTCTGAAATTGCTGAATGGTTTACAAACTAGGTCAAGCACATGAAGCTCAATATTAGGTGTTTTGAAGGTCTTCTTGCTTTGTCTGCAACTGCAAAACTATCCTTCCATTTGCTCTTAACTTTTTTTTCTCATTGCCCTTTGCAGAAGACAGATCCTGCCTTGGTAAAACTAGCATCACTAATGTTTACCATACAGATAACATTCCTCTTAAAATTTGGCAGTCATCTGTGACTTCAAAATATATGTTTATAACAGACTTTCTATTGAGCAATATGTCTCCGTGGTATTTAAAAAATTATTCTGCCTTGCACATCTTAACATATAGCATCTCCTGAAGGTATAGGAGAGATATAGCCCCAATTCATTCCTCCTTCATTAGGACCATCATCGAATAAAATGCACCCTTCAGCATGCACCATACTAAGCACCTAAACCACCTTGAGAGATTGCAACATTTAATTACAAAAAAGATCAAGGTCTCCGTACTTTTAGCTGCTCCTGGGGGGTGATATCTCCTTTGCCTTTCATGCTATCAATGACCCAGCACTCTTTGAACTCCTACACCTAAATAGCACATTTAACAAAGCAAAGCCTTACACTAGAGACCCAAGCTTAAACTACCACACCACCATCACCAGATGGCATGGCCTTTAACTAACCCAATGCAGCCCTGTTTCTGGAATAGGTGACCCTTCCTCATCAGAGTACTCCTCTAACAACCTTTAGAACTAATCTGGATAACTGCACGGACGATCACAAATTCTCCACCATGAATATATAGAGAAAATCTAGTTAATGATGAGCAACGTTACTCTGCCAGCAGTACCAGATGATGTGACTGAGCTTCTTTGGCTGTTAGTTCAATAAGAATCTACAAACCTATATCCTCTGCTGTAGTACAGTAGGGGCACGACGCTTCAAACTTCAATTATACAAGGCAAGGCACAATATCTACAAATATTAGGCAAAATGTTTGAAGAAATGATGGCACCTGAATTTTCAGCTCTAGCAGCTAACACCTTTGGGACCACTTTAGATACCCATCTGTCAATACAGCACATCGATCTGACTGACATTCTCCTTTACGGTACATTTTCACTAACGCCCTTTTGCCTTCTTAAGTTTGCTGTCTCCAAACACTCTCATTTATTACTTTTTGATTTTTATCCTCAACAAGCTTTTAGCTTCTGGAACAACTTGCTTATTTTTGTAAGGCTTTCATTTTATAAATACGCTGTCTTTGCTGCATCCTTTCCCTACTTTGATCAAGTTACTACACCCACTTTCCTCTTTAAAGCATGCTCATTGAGATAATTTGTTCAGTTTCTATACATCTCCTCAGTTATTTTTATAGAAGCCTGTTATATCCTTCTCTCATCTGTCCCACATATGTTCCATGAGGTGGCAGCTTAGATTCTGGAGAGATGATCTTTAATCTAGTGTATTGAATATTAACCCATTATGTGTATTCTTTCCCACAAGTACCCCTCACACCTCCACTTGTCCAGCACTTTTCATATCCTAGTTCTTCATTACTAGTTGGATAGGGAAGCTAAATGCAACATTTCAGGACCTGTTTTCAAAAATCTCAAGCTGCCTGTCTCTCTGATTCTACCTATATCCTGCTGACTTATTCAGGTCATACATTTTCCTGCCTACAATGGAGTTTGTCACTAATTGAGGCCATTGTGAAGACTCAAATGCCAAAAAAAAGGTGTTATTCCTGGAATAAATACAAATTGGCGAAACAGTTTCATATTGCAGCCAGCTCAAGTAGAATATTCCAGAATGAACAAAAACATATACTGGAACAAATGTTAGGAGGTCTGTGGATAGTCTCAACTACTGATGTTAGTTGATAAATTTAACTAGAATGCATACAAAAATTAGTAGAAATGTGACATTTCAAAGAAATTCATCTCAGTAGTTAGAATGACAAACCAAGGATGACACCTCATTCTGGTCAAGCTTATTTTTCATACTATAGCCAGTTAACACATATGAAATATTTATTAATTCTAACAAGATTATGACCCATGTCTTCCTTATTGAACTAAAAAGGATAAGGTAATACAAAACACATATCTCAGTAAATTGAACAGTCCCGCTAACACTAGAGGAAGAGATCCAAATCTTCTCCTGCAAATAATTAAGACAAAGTGGAAACAGATTTGTCATGCAGCACCTATCCTATCTCTGGAACAGACTTCCTCTCCCAGTTGAGCAGTGTGGCTCGCTATCTGCATTTAAAAAGGAGCTGGGCCAGTGGATTGGTATTCATAATTCATTGCTGGTATGACTGACTTGGCGCTCCCAAACAACAGACGCAAGACTTAAGGGTGGCTACTGGCAAGGCAGATATGGCCTCTTGGCTCAGGTGTCTTGCAACTCCTAAGATTCAAACATAAGTCAAGAACTGTGCATCACATCCGATTTTTACCAGTAAGTATACAGCATGCAAATATGTTATGGCTGAAGATAATGGAACAAATTATAATGCTAAGAAATGGAAAAAGTTGTGCTTAAATACAACAGTAAAACAAGAGAATAAATGATATCTCTTGATATTACTGCACTTCTGGGAAGAGATGATATTGCATGATATTACTGGCCTTCTGTGACACAAAAGTTGACATGATCTATTTCAGTTTTTTGTTTGTCTTTCAGCTTTTCCCGGTTAGGGGTCGCCACAGCGGAACTCCGGTCCGCTAATGATTGGCAGTAGATTTTCACGAACGCTGAGGTGCCAGCTTGACGTTTAATTTTCAATGAAGGCACACCCATTTACGCATGTCTTTCGAAGGCCTACCCAACCGCGGGGAGGACATGCAGACTCCACACAGAAGGCACTCTCCGCACTCCAGCCGAGAATCGAACAGTCAAGGGATTGATATGACTGTTTGTGTAGGTTGCTATTCAAGTTTCCAGAGATGCTAAATCTGAAACATATACTGAGTTCAGCTCTGGCAAATGCATTAAAAGTCTTTTGTTTTCTGGACAGAAGATAACAAAATAATTAATCACAAACAAACCTCAGACCATTGTTAATTCCATCATTTCACACCAAGTACTCATCACCCTCAGAGCAATGGTCATTGTAAAAGAACTATCCAAGTAGTTAGAACATTTTCAGTAAAGCTCAGTGTTCAGTAGAATAGCTTATTTGTCACTACTTGATTACCAGAATATCACTTTACAAGATATTGGATCACAATTACTTATATGAAGATGATAAATGTTATCATTTACATCAAAGAAAAAAATATTCTGGAAAAACTATATAATGAACATCTAAGAAATATATTAAGTGGGAGAAAGTATTTTCATAAATGGAAAACAAAATGAATAATAAATCCTCAACTAGACTGATGGTAACTATCTCATGAGCTAGGATCATATGTCATTCAGATAGAAGATAAACAGAATTGTAAAAATATTAACATGTCTGAGCATGTCATTCTGCTACAGATTAACACTATTTCAGGCTACTCTTCTCTCAGTGTGAGAATATTTCTCATGGTTCATCTCCCAAGCCCCTGCTTACGGTACCAAAGGCACCTAAACTTGTCAGATTTGGGATGCATGGTTAGGCTTAAAGCCACAGTGGTCATTAGCCTAGTATGCACCTATAAAATTATGACCATATGGTAATACCCAGACAAAATGAAACAAAGAAAACAGCAACAAATGCAGCAAACAGAGGCAGCCAGGAGAAAGTCAGTTTAAAGTGCACGTGTTATTAAACATGGCCTAATAAAAATAAAAGCATCATACAAAACTCATTGAACATAATATACTGCTACCTTTTACTCAAAATGTCATGTGTGTCACTAATCAGGCATATTAAAACAATGGAATACAGTGGCTTTCAAATATATTTCTTAAGAAATTAGCCAATTATATAGATCACAAGCAAAGCATCCAAACATAGATCAAGTATACAATTCAGAAGGCAATTTTACATAAGTTAAATGTTATATAGATAGATAGCTATAGATATAGACAGATATAGATAGATGTGCATGTATAAATTATTTTAGCTAGCTTTCTTTTCAGCTGGCATCATTTTGATGAAATTGCATCATTTCATAGGTTCATAGTTTTATATGTGTGTACTAGGCTAATGGCCCTGGAGCCTTTACAAGCCTAGCCCATAGGATTACCCTGGCATTGTGCCACCTGACCTTAGTTCCCAGTGCCTCTGTCAAGTAAAGCCACTGGAGTGATCCTCGGGGTGAACTTTCTATTTCCCATCCACTCATCAAGATTTCTCTTGAAGAGGGCCAGTGAGGTACTCTGCTTGACATGTATGGGAAGTCTATTTCATAGGATGGGCAGTCTCTGGGTTATGAACCTGTGTCCCTCCAGCATGTTCTGTTGATTGTGGTAATGAGATTGAGGTCTCTGGACTGTGTGGTGCAGAGGGATTGGGATTTCTTTAGATGTAGCATTTCTAACAGACTTGGGTCAGACATGGCTTTGTAAGTCAGGCAGAGATGGCCTTGGCCCTAAGTAGGCGATATGAGACAGAGAATAGTTGAAAGTTTTTTTAGTCTGTCCATATAGGACAAATGTTTAAGGCTTAGGATCCTCTTTGTGAGGTACTTTTGCAGCCTCTCCAGTTGTTGTAGGTGTTTATTGAGGTACATGCCAAATGGGGCATTGTACTCAATGATTGGGCTAATGAGGGAAGAGTAGAAGGAGACAATGACCGCTTTATTCCTGGATGCAAAACTCTTAGCAATGAGATGCGCCACATATTTCTGACCACAGTGGCAATGTGGTGGTCAAAAGAGAGGTTGCTGTCAACCTGTGTTTCAAGATCTCTTATAATGCCTTCTGTGTTCAGTGGACAACCATCAATGTGGTAATTCATGGGAACCATTTTTTTTTCCAAAGGGGATGACAACACATTTTTTGGCATTGAGCTTAAGGCCATGGTTCTCACACCAGTCGTTGGTTTCAGTGAGGCCTTTCTGTAGGATGTCAACCTCTCTTGGGGAGTTAATAATAGCTCTCAACTTGCAATTGTCTGCGAACATTGTCAGCCAGGGTCCCTTCATGTTGGCCTGGACTTCAGAGGAGTAGATACCAAACAGGAGAGGACCCAGGACCAAACCCTGTGGGACTCCACTCATGACTGGTTGGCAGTCTGACTTGGAGTCAGCTACTTTTGCATTGTGGGTTCTCCATGTGATCCTGTTTGCAACCCACCTAGTGATATAGGGGTTGATACCTAGCTTAGTTAGTTTTCTTATTATTCCTGAGTGGGGAATGGTGTAAAAGGCCTTGGCCAGATCAAGGTAGGCTGCATGAACCACCTTGCCTTCATCCACAGCTCTGGTGACTGACTCAAAGAAGTTGACCGAGTTGAGCAGGCATGATCTACCCTTCACAAAACCAAACTGTGTGGGATCCAGAGTTTGGAGATTCCCTATATCCTTGTTTATTAGATCCATGATGATGCATTCCATAGCTTTGCATGTCAGACCTGTCAGACTAATGGGGCAATAGTTCCCAGGGTCTGTAGTCGCTCCTCCTTTGTGGAGAGGGATGACTGTAGCAGTGTGCCATTCAGTACGGACACCCAAACCACAAGCAGTGGTGGAATTAAGTTTAAACTTATGCAAGACTAAATAAATTAATTTATTTAGTGTTGAACAAAACTTTTTTTATTAACTTGCACCCCATTTCAAGATAAGCAGCCTTTGCATATATATGTTGGACATTCATATTATTGCTTTTTACTTAATATTTATATAAAGAAGCAGACTTATGATTATTAAGAGCTTGCTCAGTGTGGCAACATAGAAACCGGAACAGCAATAGATTGTGACATCAAAGAGATGTTGCATAACAATTATTTCTAGTTGACAAACACTACCATTTTCTGAAAGTCATGATGTTGACAGAACTGGTTAAAATGACTACGTCACAATGAGAGCAACTTTAAGATGCATACGTTCAATCTTCCCTCTCTTATACAGTTCTTCCCTTTTTTTTTTTAATAGCTTCTGCTCCATCTTTTTTCCCATATACCCCATTGTTTATGCTTCCCTCTGTCTCCACTTCTCTAAGCTTGTGATCACTATTATCTTAAATGTGATCTTCATTATGTTTCACAGGCCTCACTGCCAGATTCCACACTGTTCCACTATAATTGCACTCATTTCTCATTCTCTGATAATACAAGTGGGAAAACAAGGGTGGGTTGTATCTCACGGCTCACCAACTGAACCTACTCTTTCCCCAACTTACTTACATTTCAAACTTCTTTATTTAACACGTGTATGTTCATTTACTTAACATTAGCGCTCTTTAATGTATCCTGGCATTTAACACATGTTGAATTTGCTCTTGATTATTTATTCCATTTTTTATATAACAATCTCTGTATTTTCATTTACAGTTTATAAGTTTCATGTGCCCTTAGCCAAAGGTCAAAGTTATGGCTGGAGAGAGATGTAGGTTCACTAAGCCTGTTATCAAACAAGCATTCATACTCAAAATGTTTTTCCAGCCATCACATTTATTCTTTTGCAATACAAATGATATAGTAACCATATTGTATGCCACAGTACAACAGATAACTTTAAAATACTTACAGGTAAAACTGATGATTAAATTTGTACTAAATTCTTGTTATATTCCTGGGTATGTAGCCTTTCTTCCTTGATAACATATCCATTAGATTAGTGACAACACACGAAAAATGTGTATGCCGTACATACAGAACAAAATGAATATTTGACTGTTTACAGGGATGTGATTAGCACATCTTTTTTATATCTTCATAAATATGTTTTTGTGAAAGAGTGGAAATATTGCATAATCATGAGATTTGGATCATTATTTAATGTTAATTCAATTTTGTTTCATGGCACATTACTGTGAATACTGTCTTAGACATGTTCTGCTGCTAAATTCAGATTTTAAATACACTGTAGACACCTCCTGGCTGATTTAATGGTAGTTATAGAAACTGTTGTACATTTCAAGTGACATTTTATCATATACATCTCCGGAGTAATTTAAAACTTATTTAGTATACAATGTGAAATGAGGGTGGCACCGTTTGTCTAAGTACTAATATTTAGTCCAATTTTCAATGAGTACTCAAACATTTTAAGATTCATCTTAAACAATTTTAATGTATCATTTCACAATACAACAAATGCAAAAGATGTTTTTAAGATACTTTAGATTTTACGTGAGAGCAAGCAATACACTTGATCACATGGAGCTTCTAAAAATCACTCAGCAGTACTTTGCAAAACATGTTACAATGGTATGATAAGCATTAGCTGTAGCCAGAGAATGTCATTTATAGCCACTGAGTTTTAATCCTTTTAAACAGCCTCGTGTAATTCCAGACAGTGGCTTACATGGGGAGGCTAATGTGTCATGTTCAACAATAATACTTGAAAAAGGGAAAATTCCCTATAATATAGAAAAGTCTGTCATTATCTCAAACTACAGCATGTGAAATATTGCACTACATTTCACTGCTTACATATATTACTTTACATCTCTGTGTTGGTAGACACCCACAGTACAACAATCTAGTCTGCTCTTTAAGAACTTTTAACAATCTCCATCTGTTGATGCTTTCTTGAATACATCTATGGAGTCCATCTCCACCAGATTCTGGCAGACAGTTCTATCAAGACATATCCCTCATTTATAAAATAGTAGTACGTCAACACATTCAATGACTAGCTTAGTCCATACAATCTGCTTTATGTTATCCATTCCCTGTTTGAGTCCTCCTTCTTCAGAATGACACTACTCATATCACCCCAATCTACATTTGTGCACCATCTCTTCAAATTCCTGTCACTTTTTAGATGTTGTTTGGTGCCTTTATCTGTGATCATATCGATGTATGCACTATCAAGACTACCTAACAAATGTGTGTGGGATTTTCTACACCTACAGGCAAAAGTTATTACTGTGCATTGCATGCAGGACATTGCTCTTGTGTTAATGCAACTACCTCATTAGGAGACTGCAATTACTTAATTTTTTTCTAAGGGGAATTAAGATGAGAAAAATGGAAGATATGAAAGAATATACAATTCAAGCAGAAGCTGACAATCTCTCTAGTGGAACAGCATCCTTAATTTGATTCATAAAATTGTTGAAAGCAGAGGTAAGGAAACCAGTGAACAATGATGACCATACCTCAGCATACATCACAGTGTATGGTACCCTTTAATAGTATGATCATTAATCGGGTAAGAACACTCACATATGTATGCGTGTGTTTGTATATGTATATATGCATATTAGGTACCCATCAGCTGTACAACTTATCACTAACTGCTCAAGCAGGATTACTTCAAACACTTTCCTCATTTTTGCACATTAAATGATATAGTGAGGTATATGCACCTGAAATGCATTAATTTCTGTGGACTTCCAAGATTACATTATCTAGAAATAACTCTGATCATTAAAAAGTTATTAAATATAGATATATTTTCAATTAATGCTCTTTCTGCAATCTGAAGCAAGCTTTTGAGTGGATATATAACAGTAGGGCGGTAGGCGGGTACAAAAAGCACTTGCCATACTCTTTTTTCAGCTATAATTGGAATAAATTAACAGACCTGTATGTATTCAGAGTGAGTTCGTTTTGTGCAAATGTGGCACAAATAATGCAGTACGTTCTTGCTGCTCAATTTTTTCAGTCTTTTTTTTTTATCTGGTTATGGAAAATCAGTAAGTGGCCAGATGTGTCTAGCCATTAGAGAGACACTGACATTTATATCCAGGCAAATAACAGTGAACACTGGCAGTCTCAGAAGAGTCCTCTTGCAAATGATCAGTTGTAAAGAGGCTAAGAATAGCAAAAATGTTAAAAGATATAGGCACAGTCTCATCTTCAGTACAGAGCAAGCAGCTGAATTTGACTTGCGAAAGGCAGTTTCAGTGCACATTTAAACTTAATTAGTGGTACAACCTCATCTGTCGATTTTATGATGTTTTACATGGCAGAGGTAATATGAGCTACTTACAGGGGGAGTAGTTTACATCAACTTTAGCTGCAACAGTACTTAGAACATGGATGTGTTATAGCTCTCTTGTGACAGTATCAGATCATGCAAGAGTGAAATGAAAATGCATCTGCTAGCTATAAAAAAGTCAGCTGGCATTTAATATGAAACAAAATAAGTTTTTTGTTTGGGGCACATCCTACAATTTACACAGCTTTGCATGCACCACACCCTGACATATATTCAGAAATTATCTTTGCCACTAAAATAACAGAAGGGTAACAGTCATGTGACAAATACTATTATTGTATTCCCAAGTGTTGCATTTTTTTATCACGGCAAGCAAATTATGCCTTAATTCTCAGTCTTAAGGCAAAAGAAAGTTAGCTTTTCAGTTCTACTAGCCATGTTTGTCCGAGGAATTTATTTTTATTCACTTTAATGGGCACTTTAACCAGGAAGATAACCCTTAATAGGAAATTACAGCAATATATTTATTGTATGCATGCCATATTTGTTGTATGTAGACTAATGCATACATTTCTTAAATATGCAAAATTACTTCTTTGGTATGGATCAAAAGTGCAAATGATTTATAGGTGACTGAAAAATTAAACCAGGTCTAGCTTTTCCTAGTACATACTTGTCAGTTTTACATTATATCCATCATTTCTATAAGCATACTTACTATTACTGCAGTCATCCTTTGACAGTCTTAAAATGTCACCCTACATTTTTTTTAATTACATTTCCTGCTAACAATGTACGAACATTCTAATTTCACCATAACTAAGAAATCCTTGGATAATATGGCCACCATTATGCCCTGGGTTTTTACTGGCATGTTTTGTCTGAATATTCTCAGCTCTATTTGAAGTTATGGATAGGTATCCATGTGCAGCACCACTTAAGTAGATGAAACTTCCCATCACCTATGGTGCAGAGATATAAAACCCAGAGTGCAGCCAAGGCGATCAGTATTCCAGTACTGTACTAGTGAAAGATTAGATTATATAGTTGTGCTCCACTCCGCCTTGTCAAGTGAATGCATTATTTTTAATTCATTATGGCACTGGCAACTAGTTGTGAAACAAAGGCTAAGACAGGCTGTTCCTAGCCTACCAAGCATTATATTGTGCTACAGCTAGGATTTGGATGTGTGCATAAGCCACATACAGTACTAGACCATGTCAGGCCTTTGCTCTGAAAGGGACCCAAGTCACCACCACAGGAAAAGGTAAGGGCCTCAAAGGTGAAGCCTGTTAGGCTGACCTCTCCTGTGACCAGCTCTTGCACCACTACTAGCTTCTTAGCAGTGGTACTGTGAGTTAAACACAAAGGGGAGCCCTCCAACAGGGAAAGGCAACTGGGACAAAACAGCTAATTAGTCAGCAGAGGAGGGATTGTGACAAGCACGTCAAGGAAGAAAAACACAGACAATGCTTATTATAACCTTAAGGCTCTACTCTGCTGGAATGCAACTACATGAGGGTGCCTGAAGATACCTGATCAGGCCTGACCTCAGAACTGAACCCCCACTACATGAATCCCCACTGCATGTATGAAGTGTTATATATTCACACTACTCAGAACTATTTACAGCAGTTCAAAGTGGGGTTGTTTTTTGTTTTTTTTATCAGAATCAGACTGAGCAAACTATGAAGTAGTGTCACCTATGACACTTATTAGGTACTGTACAAAGGGGACAACAGTATCTAGTCAGGCATGCCCTCATATTTCTACAGATTCTTGTCAATGACTGAGCACAGTTGTGGACACTCAAGTGCAGTTGTATGCACCTAGAACACTTGCAAAGAGACTAGGTCTCATTTTTACTGCAATCTCCACTATTTTTGCAAGCTGAGTGAATTCTGAACCTAAGGCTTAACCTTGTTGTGATTAACTTTGCACTGAAAGTGCAGGTTGGTATATCAGATCCAGTTTATCGTCACTGTCCTCAAGAAACAAATACTTGCAGCTGCCTTTACAGTCTTTTAAACATCTCATTTGCTGTAGTCTACTGACAATCCAAGCCTGACTCCAGTTCCAGCTGTAGATAGCTGATCAGCTCATCAATGTACCAAGCTGTTATGGTGGCACCTGAGCTAAATAATTTGTACTAAACTGATGTTGCACCCAGCCAAGCTGGGATTCACTGCTTCACATAACCATTAGTTGCTGCTGCACTATTTACTCACTTTTGAATCCTTCATTTATTGATATTGTACTAATATAATTATAACTGTCGTGCTTTGACTCGCTGCTCATTGCAGTGTTCTAGTACATAACTCCTTCCAACAAATTCACTTCATTAGCACTACCCATTGCATTAGTCACTAAATATCATGAAGTCACAGTACACATCACAATCTGTTGTCAGGGTGATACAATAGGAGCACTTAGGTAATGCAGGGACTGCCTCATCCTCACTTAACTGCTTGATTCTTCCTATAAATGACTCCATATGTGAAAGATGCAAGTGCCACTAACCTTGAAGGACGGTCTCTCTTTAAACACCATATCGAGCATGATGTCAATTACGACACCAACCTCACATAACCATTTCCATCATGCCCTAGACAAACAAGTATTCCTATCCTGTGGTACATAAAGTCCCTCCCTAAACTGCAAAGACCTTCTAGACAAAGATTTGGTATACATTAGCAACCTTCAAACACTGGACCCCACCCAGTTTGGGTTCGTTAAGGGACGATCTTGTCTCCTGAACCTGATTGACTTCTTTGAATCAGTCTCCAGAGCCATGGACGAAGGTAAGGCAGTCCACACAGCCTATCTGGACCTTGCCAAGGCCTTTGACACCATCCCCCACTCTGGAATCATAGATAAACTTACTAAGCTGGGCATTAATCTTTATGTCACTCGATGGGTTGCCAACTGACTTACTGACAGAACCTACACTGTACAAGTAGCTGACTCCAAATCCAGCTCCAGACAAGTGACAAGTGGAGTACCTCAGGGTTCAGTCCTGGGACCTCTCTTGTTTGGCATCTACTTCTCTGAAGTACAGGCCAACACTAAGGGACTCTGGCTAACAAAGTTCTCAGATGACTGCAAACTGGGAGCCATTATTGAATCCCCAAATGATGTGGATACTCTACAAAAGGGCCTTACAGAAACAGATGCTTGGTGCCAGAGCCATGGGCTCAAGCTCAATGCCAAGAAATGTATAGTTATCCCCTTTGGGAAAAAACATGTTTCCCATGAATTACCACATAGGTGGCAGTACACTAAACACAGAACGTGTGATAAGAGACTTAGGGACACAGGTGGACAGTGGCCTCACCTTCAATAACCACATCACCACAACAGTCAGGAAATCTTTCTATGTGGCACACCTCATCACCAAGGGCTTTTCATCCAGAAAAAAGGAGGTCATTGTCCCACTATACTCATCCCTCATTAGACCCATTATAGAATACAATGCCCCATTTGGTATGTACCTCTCAAGACATCTGCAACAAATGGAAAGGCCGTAGAAATACCTCACTAAAAGAATCATAGGCCTAAAGCAGATGCCCTATGCTGACCGCCTTAAAATACTCCAGCTATACTCTTTTGCATATCGTCTACTCCGAGGAGATCTCTGCTTAACATACAAGACCATGTCAAACCCCGAGCTATTGGACATGCTACACTTAAAGAAATCCCAATCCCTCAGAGCCACACACTCCAGGGATCTAAACCTTGTCATCACAATAAACAAAACATGCTGGAGGGATAGGTTCCTGACCCAGAGACTCCCCAGACTCTGGAATAAACTGCCCATACATGTCAAGCAGAGTACCTCTTTGGCCCTCTTCAAAAGGCACCTTGATGATTGGATGGGAGAAAGGAAATTCACCCCGGGGATCACATCAGTCACCCTGCTATTCAGGGGTCCAGGCAAGTAAATAGTGTGGGAAGAAATATCCAGGGAATTGTTATGGCTAGGCTTGTACAGGCCCTAGAGCCGATAGCCTAGTACGAATCTATGAACCTATGAACCCATACAGGACACTCAGTGTCACATCAACAGGTAGATAGAATACATAGATACTACAGAAAAATATAAAAAGATGGTCATTCAACTGACAGGCCAAAGCCCTTAAGAATGAGACAGTACATCTAGTAAAGCCTTAGTGACTTCCCACTCCACAGTCAGATAAATATGCATCACAAAATAGAATGAACAAGGGGAGAGCAATGGCTATCTGCCTCTCAGCTGCCAAGATCTGCAGTGTCACTAGGGCTCTCAAGTCTCTTGACCCCAAGTGCACATACAACATTGTCATTTTGCATGTGGAAGTGAATGACTTGAGATATACCTCCTTGGAAAATATGTATTACATGCATCTGAAATTTGTGTGCATATTGTACTAATCAGTGTTCTACCATTGCAAAGAATGATGCCACAATATAAGCAAAAGATAACAGACTTCAGTTCCTGGCTAAGCCGTTGATGTCATTCTAAGGGGATCCAGTACACATCCACCTAAGAGGAGATGCTCAGCAACTGTGGCTGCTTTGCAAAGGATGGCTAGCTCCTCTCTGCTCACTGCTTCCATATACTGGTCAGGAGTTTTTCCAGCCACATAGTGCCACCTCAAGACTCATAAGTCACACCTTTAACTCCTACATACCCTTTCTTCAGCAAATAAAACTCTATACCATATCATAGCTAACTACTATATCCCCTCCATGTCACCATCAGCCTATGAGGCATATCTTAAGCTGACATCACTCTTTACTGGGCCTAACACTGTTCTCTTGGAAGACTTCAACTATCCCCTCCCTCACCCAAATTAACTAAAAAATCTGTACCACCTCAAGTTCTTCACGCTCGAGAGACTTGAACCTCAGCACTGAAATAAATAGGACATGCTGGAGGAACAGATTCATAACCCAGAGGCTCCCTTCACTCTGGAATAAAATCCCAGTCCAGGTCAGGCAGAATCCCTCATTGACTCTCTTCAAGAGGAATCTTGATGAGTGGATGGGAGATCGTAGGTTTACCCCAGGTATCACTTCTGTGTCACTGTTAGACAGAGGCACAGTATACTAACCTCAAAAAAGGGCATAGCAAAATTAATTTAAAATGGGTGGCGAAAGCCAAACACATTCTGGCTAGGCTTATAAATGCCCTAGGGCAGATAGCCTAGTATGAACCTATGAACCTATGAACCTAATTAAATATGCAAAAAGATTCTTTGACTTCATTAATTCCATCGCACTAGACCAACTGGTTCATGTCCCAGTTAGTGGTTCAAAAATATTGGGCCTGGGTGTCACCAATGAAACCACCATACATTAAACATATACTGTTATCACATCACTAGACAAATGTGAACAATGTTCTGTAATGTTCTGTATGAGAGTGAAACCTAACTTACAACAAAATCCTTCTGCTTCAGAGACTACTCCAAGGAAGACCTAATCTAGCTAACTGATAACCTGATAAAATTTAAGCACCCTCCTCACATAGATGACCTCATCTTACATGTTGCCACACTGGCAAATAACTTCTACGTCTATCGCAAAACATGCATTGGGGCATCTGCCCCCACAAGACATACAATGTCAAATTCAGGAAAGATCCACTATGGTGGAACCCTGGTTTAAAAGGAATCATATTGACTTTCAGACAGTAGTTTTGACAACAGTAGGAAAATTCAAGAAATACCTTCAGCAAACATTGAACATTTTTTTTTTCTTTTTTTTTTTTTTTTTTTTTGCAAGGAGTCAGACACCCCTGCACCCTCATGTGAAGGGACTACAACACACACACACATAAACACTTGTATATGCAAAATACAAAATCACACAACTGTGGAGAAGACGGCAAACTCCACTGTCAGCCAAGTTAGTTTCAGCAAACAGCATTCGCACATTTTACATTCACCAAAATTACCTTCACTGATTTGATGCATTCCCACACAGCTAAAGAGGAAGAAACCTGTAAAAGCCAACTTAATACTCCATCATCTATGGATTAAAGGAAAAAGATAAAACAAATGAAATAAAATTCACCAAAAATATTAAGAACTGCCACCTCTGCCAAGTACAACCAGAAAGTCTTATTCAGGCATGTCATAAATGTAAGAGGTAATACCCAACAATGTTCACAGTTAATACACAATACCTACTCATATGCAAAGGACAGCCAACAAGTTATAGGACAACTTTAGCTTTATTTTACTCCCCTACCCCACAACTTTCCCCATCTTATTGGCACACCCACACAACCCCTCCCTTGATCACTTCTGAAAGTGAACTCTCAAAGGCCAAAAACACTAGTCCTTGGTACAAATGAGAAGTGCAGTTCAGTGTTTTTCCTGCAGCAAACATTTCTGTAGAAATCTGTACCATTTGTTTTCCAATCAGCTGTGATTGCCAGAAGTAGCTGTCTGTTTAGGGAAGAGAAAAAGCATAGGTCTCAACAGTTCCTCATTATGAGGAATGTGCCTAATTTTGAATGGTTAAAATTCCTTTTCAAATGCAATTCCACTAAGATGTCTGTCAGACTTTTGCTTGATGTGATTTTTTTTGACAAATACCTATGGTAAATAACATATATTATATTACCTCATCAAAACAATCTATTAATGAGAAGAAACCAATCATGCAGTGACCATCCGAGTTGAGGTGCTCCTGTGCTCCATATTCTGTCCATTTATTCCACACTGTGTGAGAGGTAGTAATCCACATTTTGGAGGTCAGAGATTCAGAATCATGAGAGGCAATTGGTAAAACAATGCAAATCATCAGCTAATGGTGATCACTAAAATTAAAGTGATCATTGCTGTGGCTTGATGGGGAAGGAGTGAGACAGAATTTAGTGTCTGAAAGCTCCAAGCTGAAATGTTACTGTTATTGGATGATATTTCACCTTTTTCATGAAGAAAACTCGATAGAGCTGTGGACAGTGGTAAAAATACACACTACCCACAGCGCAATGCACTTGTACATATTTATTTTATGTCAATGGACATGTGGGGTTATGTCCTATAGCAGCAAGTGAAAATACATTACTATTGATGTTCTATTCTGAAGAAAGTAAAACTATATCATCAAGAGTTTACAGAATGTATATAACTTTGGTGGCAGGAGATGTTATGAAAGCAAATGGAAGTTACTGGATCCAATGGAGAGGCCATTATCAGTGCAATAACATGGCCATCACATTTATGGGCTTTCTTCACAGTCAAAGGTCATGTACCATCTTGAATACATTCCACTGAATCACTATCTGTATGTCTTGTACCTAGGTATCTTATTATAAGTTCCTTAATTTTTATTAACTGCTTTTGTGGAACTGACATGACCTCTTACATACAGCTAGTAAATCTAGCTTTTCAAAAAGGCTTTTCCTGCTACTGTCTGGCACAAGGCCTGGTTTGAGCTTGGGGGTGATTTGACCTGTATACAAAAGGCCAATTAAAACTAATGTATGAATTAAGTTCATATTATGTCAGAAGTAAAAATCCTGTATATTTACCATGGGTACAATGCTATGCTTTCAAGTGGCTGAAGCTGTGGGGTCAAAGTCAGACGTGTGCTGCACTGGAAGGTGTATGGTATAAATTGTAGTCTTTGTGCTAAAAACACTATTAGCAAAATGCTTTGTACTGAAAACCCAGTGTAATAGTCATATAGCCCTTTGAAGACAGGATGTGGTTTTAGTTCATAGGCGTTTACTGCTGGCTTGACACAATACTTTATATTTTTTAAACTCAATGAACTTCTGCAGAGTACAGCAAAGACCAAGAGTACATCTTTACTGAGTTATCACAGTATCACAAGTAAAAAGCCTAATTACTTTTCCTGAAAACAGAATTTGTCACTGGAATTGCAACCTACTCCCTAAAGGTAGAATACCAATCTAACTGCATTTTGTATTTCAGGGTCAAGATGTATTTTTCTAAGAGTTTTGCTATAATACTTTGTAAGGTTACAGAGAAATGATCATTTAATGTTAGATACCTCTAATAATATTACAATGCCATTTGGTATGGTCTGAATTTGTTATTTGCCATTCACTTCACAAAATAAATGTAAAATGTGTGCATGTGTATACACACATACATATATATACATAAACACATATATACACAAACACATATGTATGTATGTGTATATATATATATATATATATATATATATATATATATATATATATATATATATATATATATTTTTTTTTTTATTTAATATTTGTTTACTGGGATAATCTGGCCAGACAGCTTGTGTACATTTTCAGTGGAGGCCTGGGGAGAAAAGCTCCATGCAGTAATTAAAAAAAAAAATTACACCAATAATAAAAAAAAATCAATAATAAAACCATCAATAGAAGCAGTCAAAAGGAAACAGTAAATTAAGTTAAAGCAGTAGTAACATTTGGAAAGCAACAATATTAAAAGTAACAGTTACAGATTGATATACGTTTATAATGCAAACAGCAGTTAGAAATGTCCTGAAATGAAAAGAAGTACATTGACTGTGGTCAAAGTAGTATTGGCCAACAAAGCAGCTTAAGGAAATAGTGGCTGAAGAAGGTATTTAAGGAGGTTTGGAAGGGGCAGTGCAATTACAAAGCCAGTTGGTGAGGAAGTATGACTTAAGATGTTTCTTGAAAGTAGGTGTCCTGTTTTGAAGTCTGATGTCAGGGAGAAGGGTTCCAAACTTTTGTAACTCCATTGCAGAAGAGAGAATCCCCAAAGCTATTTTTACAAGGAACTTTTTCGACTAGGGCTTTGTTGGTGGAGCATAGCTGTCTATTAGTGCTATAGAAGTTTAATAATCCAGCTAGGCAGGGTTTTTTCAGGATAGTAAAGTAATTGGTGGGCGTGCTTCAGTTGATGGGGGGTGTAATAAATTGGGAAATTCAGGCCACTGAAGTGTAAGTAAGGACTGGCAGTGATGTGATCAACATTTGGAACTGGTTGAGAACCTGGCAATTTTGTTGTAACATGTGGAAAGTTTATTTAGGTCAGTTTTATTAAGGTGTATTAGGACTGGTGAGGCATAGTGTAGTGTAGATAGGAGATGGGTTTGAGCTATAGCTATTCTAGACTTGGAAGTAAGGTACTTTTTGCAGCGATATAAGACCCCTTATTTTTTGTGGACTTTGGTGATTGTAAGGGATATGTATTTATTGAAACTGAGTTGTTGGTCAATTGTAAGCCCTAGTAATTTAGCTTCAGGGACTGCGATGATGAGGGTCTTATTGGCTGATGAGATTGAGAAGTTGAAAGTCTCATTTTTCATTGGTGAAACAGCATGAGTTGTGGGTTTTTTGGGTTCAACATTAGTCGGGGTTTGCTTAGCCAGTTTTCAATGTCAGTGTAGGATTCCTGGGTGTATTGTTGAAAAAGCTACATGTATGGTGCAGAACAGATTAGGGTTGCAGCGCCGGTTAAACTACTGCTGCTCAGCTACGTTCTCTCATAAAAACATCCAAGGCCAACTTTGAGAGAAAAATTGCTAAGGACACTAAAGATAACCACAAAGCCTTCTTCTGCTATGTTAGAAACCTGGGCGGAAACCCTCAGATATGCTCAGAGTTAGTTCACAACAACAAAAAATACACTGAACCCACAGATATTGCCAACATTCTGGCTGACAGGTTCAGTGAAAATTTCTCCCCTCCCTCACCCCCAAAAGAAGAAATACTTATCCCAGCTGAATGTAATCTCCCTGTCATCTCAGATGTCCAAGTGAGAACCGCCCTAAACAAAGCTAAAAACACAGCATCAATGGGACCTGACGGTATCCCGGGTTGCGTGTTACGTGAACTCCAAGAGGAGCTAAACCCACACATAAAAATGCTATTTAACCTTAGCCTTACTTCAGGATATGTACCTGAACACTGGCGTACAGCAACAGTGGTCCCACTCCACAAAGGGGGTACCTCTACAGACCCTGGGAACTACCACCCCATAAGCTTAACCAGCCTGGTCTGCAAAGCTATGGAAATAATCATTATGGCACTCATAAACAGAGACATAGGGGACCTACAGACACTTGACCCCACCCAGTTCGGCTTTGTAAAGGGCAGATCCTGCCTTTTGAACCTGGTTGACTTTTTCAAAACAGTCACTAGAGCCATTGATGAGGGCAAAGCAGTCCATACAGCCTACCTGGACTTGGCTAAGGCCTTCGACACAATACCCCACTCAGGCATCATAGATAAGCTCAACAGCTTAAATGTAATCCCTTATGTCACTAGATGGGTTGCAGACTGGCTAAAAGACAGAACCCATAAAGTTAAAATCGCTGGAGCAATGTCAGACTCAAAGACAGTCACAAGTGGTGTCCCACAGGGATCTGTCCTGGGACCCCTCTTGTTCGGCATTTATTTCTCAGATGTTAAAGCAAACATGGGAGGGTTGTGGCTGACAAAGTTCGCAGATGCCTGCAAACTAGGCGCCATAGTCGATACACCAGCGGACACATACATCCTACAAAAAGGCCTCACAGAAATGGACAACTGGTGCCGGAGTCACGGCCTTAAACTAAATGCCAAAAAATGTATAGTCATCCCTATGGGAAAAACAAAGTACCCACAAATTATCACATAGACAGCAACCCACTGAGTACGGAAAAAGTAATCAGAGACCTAGGGACCCAAGTCGACAGCGACCTCTTATTTGACACCCACATTGCCAAAGTGGTTAGAAAAACATTCTACCTTGCACACCTCATCATGAAGGGATTCACATCCAGATCCAGGGATGTCATTGTACCCCTATACTCCTCCCTCATCAGACCCATGATTGAGTACAATGCCCCATTTGGTATGTACCTCACCCAGCATTTGCAACAGCTGGAGAGACCACAAAAGTACCTCACCAAGAGGATCAAGGGTCTCCAACATATGTCTTATTCTGCCAGACTAAAGAAACTTCAGCTCTATTCAGTAGCATACCGCCTGCTCAGAGGTGATCTCTGCCTGAAGTACAAGGCCATGTCGAATCAGGATCTGATGGACATGCTCCACCTCAAAAAATCCAAATCCATCAGGACCATGAGAGCTAAAGACTTAAACCTCGGCACAAGTATGAATAGGACATGCTGGAGAGATAGACTCATAACCAAGAGGCTTCCCATGCTTTGGAACAAGATCCCAGTTCATATTAGGCAGAGCCCCTCACTGACTCTCTTCAAGAGAAATCTTGATGAGTGGATGGGAGATCGTAAGTTTACCCCAGGGGTCACATCTGTGTCACTGCTGGACAGGGGCACAGTAAACTAATACTATTATATAAGGGGACCTTCATTGTGTCACTACTAGACAGAGGCACAGTATTTTAAATTTTATTCTGTACATTTTTGTACCATTTCATGGGGTGGCAAAAGCCACATCACTATGGCTAGGCTTACAAATGCCCCAGGGCAGATAGCCTAGTACTATACTATGAAACCATGAAACTATGAAACATATTGCACAATGTCTGCTTTGGTGGTTGCTAGATGGAGTTGGTTTGTAAAAATGTTGAAAAGAAGGGGACCAAGGACCAAGGATTGAACCCTGGGGTACACCTGTTGTGACTGGGGAGGATATGTAGTTGTCCCATTTAACAGATTGGGAGTGGTTCTCAAGGTAGCTTTTAAACCAAGTAGGGAGGGTTTGTCCATGTTGAGCTCAGACAGGCAGGATAAGAGTTTTTTTATGGGAGACTGTCGAATGCTTTAGATAAATCTAGTAAGATAGCAGAGACTAGTTGACCTTGGTTCCTATAAGTGTTAATGGTGTTGGTGAAGTTGATTAGGGCAGTGCTGGTGCTGTGAATAGGTCGGAAACCATGTTGAGTCTTGGATAGTAAATTTTTGTTGAGGAGATGGGTAAGGAGTTGGGGTGGATACATCTTTCTAGAATCTTAGATAAGGGCGACAGGATTGCGATAGGATGGTAGTTGGAGAGGTCAGTGGAGGGGCCACCCTCATGAAGGGGAATGATATAAGAGGTTTTCCATAAGAATGGAGTGGTGTGTTCAGTGATGGATCTGTTTATCAGTTTATATTTCTCACTGGAACTAGACATCAAAAGAATCACAGGCCTAAAAGTACTGAAGCCTAAAGCAGATGCCCTAGAAACCCTAAAAAAAGCCAGCCTAATACTCTATACTATCTCTCATGGCTCATCTCTCTGCTTAAGGGCCAAGACAAATGTCAAAGCTGCTGTTCAGCATGCCACTAAAGAAAATCCCAAATCCTCAGAGCCTCCAATCCCAATCTAAACCTTGTCATCACTAATACAAAAAACAACAATAAACAAAACAAGCCTGTTGGAGAGACTCCCCCAGACTCTGGAATAGACTGATACATATCAAGCTATGAACAGTGCCTCTTTGACCTCACCTCTTCATGAGTAACTTGGATGGGAGAGAAAGAAAATTCACCACCCCAGGGATCGCTAGTCGCTGCCTAGACAGGGTCCAGGGAAAGTAAAAAATAAAAGAAAGAAATAAATAGAATTGTTTGTTATAGCTAGGCTTGTATAGGCCCTAGGGCTGATAGCCTAGTACCAACCTATGAACCTATGAGTAAGGAAATGGGGTAGGCTATGGCTCTAGAGGCAAGCTGAAGGTACTGTGCAGAGAGGTTATCAGCAGTGAGGGTGGTGGGTTTGAGTTTGGATAAGAGTTTTTGGATAGTGGATGTTGGTACTGGTTTGAGTGAGAATGGGGGATTAGTTATTAGACTTTTAGGAGGTTGGGGGTTGCAGGGGTTTGTGTTATTAATAAGTTTAAGTACGGATGAGTTAAAGTAATTGTTGAAACTGGATGCTATGTCGGTGTTTGATCCATCTATTTTGTGGGCGGTGGGGGGGGGGATAGAGGAACGACTGGGCTGAAGGATGTTGTTCACTACAGCCCAGACTTTTTGTGGATTTTGTAGTGAAATATAGTGGTTTTGTTCGTTTTTCTGTCCTAATTTTTTTATGACTTATTATGGAGCTCGAGGAAGGCTTGCCTAGCTGAGGATGTTTTGAGTTGACGCCAGGTCCTCCAAGCTTTCTCCCTATTCTTGAGTAAGGATCTTGTGAATTTCAGTAGCCATGGGCCTGGGTTGCTGTGAATTCTGACTGTTCTAAGTGGGGCTATGTGGTTGAGGATATATAGTAATGTGGAACTGAAGTAGTCAACTGCTAGGTCTAGAGGAAGGGCTTTGATAGGAGACCAGTTGCATGATTGTAAGTCATCCAAGAAGTGAGAAATGGGGAAGTTTTTTTGGGGGTATGGGTTTGAAGTATGGTTGGTGGCTTACCAGTTTTAATTTTGTGTCTAATGATAAAGGTGTGGTTATGATCACTTAGTGAGTCAGGTAGAGTACCACACTGAAGGGCAGTATGGGGGTGATTAGTGAGGGTCCACTCTAATGTGGATTCCTTTTTTGAGGTTTTGTTGAAGCGGGTGGGTGTTTGTATGAGTTGTGTAAAGTTGTACAGGTTGATATGGTTAGTAGGGATGGAAGAGTGGATGGTATTCCAGTTGATGTTAACATCGCCTAGCAGTATAGTTTCCTGTTGAAGGGAGTTGGAAGCCCAATGAAGTATTGATTCTAAGGTGATAAGGTTGTTGCCTGGGGGTATAGAAACACCAGGTAAGTTTAGATGTTTGTGCTGGTTTATGAGGAATTTTGCAGGAAGTATTTCTGCATTTTTGAAGTCTGGGGTTTTTTTATGAAGGAGATGAACATTTAAGATAGTTTTATAGAGCAGGACAACACAGCCTCCTCTTTTGCTTAGTCTGTCAATTCTAAGAATGTTATATCCAGGTGGGGTTATGGAGTCATCCATAATGTGTGGCTTGAGCCAGGTTTCTGTGAGGATCATAATAATGGGGTTATTCATTTATTTATTTTTATTTTATATTTGTTGTCCAGGTTTGTTCGACTGGGCTACAAATGCCCATTTTCAGCGGAGGCCCGAGGAGAAAAGCTCCAACAGAAAATAAAAATTTTACATATTAAATACATATAGAAATATATTCATCAGTACCACAGATTACTGCATTACAGTGCCACACATTACATTCATCAGTACCACACATTATTGCATTATAGTGTCATACATTAAACTGTGGCAAGTAAAATACATAGAAATATATTCATCAGAGGGATACATTCATAATTACATATTATATACATAATAATGCAATGGTTACATAGCTGTAATATTTTACTAGTTATGTTTGTACAGTGATGTACCAAGAGGAGAAGATAAAATAGTAAGTTTGTTTATTCAAGGGAAGGAAGAGAGAAGAGAAGTAGAAGGTTATAGGGGAGTGTTTATGGGGGATAATTACATTGGCAAGTCCATTTTTCATGAAGGTATTTTTTTGTAATAGTTTTGAATTGACTGGGATATTCAAGGTATCTTATATCTAGTGGTAGGCTATTCCAGGCCTTGGAAGGGTAAAAGCTACAGACTAGGTGACCCATTTTGGTTCTTGGTTTGTACATTTTTAGTAGGCCTTGTTCAGAACTGCGGAGTAATCTAGTGGGTAAGTAATGAGAGATTAGAGATGAGATAGTTGGACAGAAAGAGGGTTTGTAGAGAATGGAATGAATTATTTGAAACTGATTATACCAAAGCAGGTTAGGTAATGCTAGCCAATTTAGTTCTTTTAGTGAGAGACAGTGATGGGATTTGTAAGAAATTTGGGCAGCAAATCTGGCAATCCTGTTATAAGTTGTTTCTAACTTGTTTAGTAGTCCAGTGTTGAGGTTGGTGAGAATTTGGGAGCTATAAAGTAAATTGGGTAAGAGGTAGGCATTTGAAAGGGTTAGTTTTGCTGTTTTGGTAAGATGTTTTTTGTTTCTATAGAGGAGACCTAGCTTGAGATGTGTTTTTCAGATGCAATTATTGACATGTAAATCAAAGGTTAGTCTATCACCAATAGTAACACCTAAGAGTTTTGTACTGGTGTCCACCTGTAACTGAGTATTATTTTTTGACAGTATAGAGAAGGAAGACTTTATGTGGTTAAGGTTTTTAGGGAGAAAGAGTAGTAATTTGGTTTTCTTTGGATTAAGGATAAGTTGGTTTTCAGATAGCCAGTTTTCTACAGAGTTAAAAGAAGACTGTGTGTCTGATTTTAGTTAAGTTGGTGATTCAGCAATAGCAATGTGTAGAATCATCTGCGTATTGTATCAGTGAGGATCCAGAACAGGAAGAGTAGAGAAGGTTGGTAAATATGTTAAAAAGAAGGGGCCCAAGGATGAAGCCTTGTGGAACACGCATTTTAACAGGAAGAAGAGTAAGAGCCATTTGACTGATTGGAGTCTATCAGAGAAATAGCTGTTAAACCAAGATATGGTGGATGGAGAGAAGTGTAAGTTTGCTAGTTTAAGGAGAAGACGTTTATGAGAGACTGTATCAAAGTCTTTAGAGAGATCAATGAAGAGACAGGAAATAAGTTTGTTACTGTCTCTAGCTAGTGATACAGAGTTTAGGAAAGACACGAGTGCTGTTGTAGTGTTGTGCATGGGGCTAAAGCCATGTTGGGTAGGTGTGAGTAGATTATTAGTTATATAATGATATTGTGGTGTGTAGTTCTATTTTGTTCATAATGTTGCTGATATTAATATTAAGTATGAGTAGGACGGTGGGTGGTCAGTGGAAGGGAGGTTGAGAGTTGCTAGTCATGATTGATGGGGGTGATGGTCCAGGGTTGAGGTGGATGTCATCTCCTAATAGTAACTGAGTGGTGACATTTGTTATAGTTTTGAGGTATGATTTTAGAAGGGAGTTAAGCTTAAGACATGGTTGCTTTTTGGTTTGGTTAGCATAGAACTTGGCAGTGGTCAGATCAATAATGGATTAGTTGTAAATGGCTGGAGATATTTTGAAGTGGCTGGAGGGGTAGGGGGTGGGAAAAGGTATGGTGGAATATGTTGATTTGCTATATTGGGTGAATACAAGGTGGTAGGAGCTAGTGATAGAGAGCATGGATATACAGTGACACATATTGTGGTTAGAAATAGGGAAGGTTTTAGAAGTAGGGTTTGAAGACAGTGGGACTTGTGGAAAAACATTTAAAAGGTAGTGGTTAAGGAGCTTGGGGAGTAGAGTTTAGAAGTTGGAGGTGGGAAAATGATTTATGGGTGTTCTATGATATAAGGTAGTGAGCTTTTATTAGTGATGTATGTATGTTATGGGTGGGGCTAGATTGTTTGGGAGAGGAGGATAGGATAGTGGGGGTTGTTCTGTGGGTCAGGTGAATATGTGGTTAACATAAAAATAGGAGTAGTGGGGGTGGGTGGGAAATGGGGGCAGGATAGGAAGTGGAGCCCAGCTACTCAGAAACTACTGTAATTTCAGCTAGTTCCATGTTGTTTTGGTGGGCTAATCTTCCTGGGACCATAGTAGTGGCACAAGAAATTAAACAATCAGCACAGAGTCAGCTCACCAGGTAGGACACCAATACCTTGGCTGTCTCAGAAGTTATTTTTAGCAGTCGTAACTACTGGGTGTTAAAAAAAAGACCTAATGTTTAAGTTGGTTAGCATTACAGGCCAGTCCTTGGGGGGGGGTAGTCATAGACCAGGAATAATGGCCGTGAGCTGGAAAGGATTTAGAAATACTAAGGGTTAGGCAAGCTTTTTGAAAAAGGGGATAATGGCTTACTACAGTTAAACTTATAAAAACTTGCAAACTATGCTTTCCCGGTGTGGCCTGGATCACTAGATTGAGAGTGATACATGATTGAGTGCCATTGTTAGGAGTGTTTAGTAGTAAAACATCCAACAGCACTGGGTGTTTGATTGGGCTGTACTAGGTAAGCAGCTACCTTGTTTGGCGAGTGTGCCACCACGTAACTTATTTTGACACAGTATATAATTGTCTCAATTACTGTGGTGGTGGTGCTGTGGTAGTGTTTTTGCCTCACAGTAAGATGTTGTCCTGTTTGATTCTCAGCTAGAGCATCTTCTATGTGGAGACATGTGTGAATGGGCGTACCTTCATTGAAGGTTGTGCATCAGGGCCGGAAACTCGGCACATAAAAATCTACTGCCAATCATTAGCAGACTTGAGTTCCACTGTGGTGACCCCTAACTGGGAAAAGCAGAAAGACACAACATATAATTGTCTCAATTATTTTGTTAGCAAAACAGTATGGTCTATTCCTAAGACTTGAAATTACTGACAGAACAGATAACTACAGGAAAACACCTATGCTGTGCCCCTTGTTTAGCAGAGCTGTTTTACAAGGTAATTTTCCTGGATGGAAGTTACTTGGGTGTTCTGGAAGGTGGAGGAGGCTGCCACACACTCAAGGAGAGGACTGTGTGTCCTATTTAGTAGAGCTGTTTCACAAGGTAATTTTCCTGGATGGAGGCCAATTGGGTGTTCTGGAAGGTGGGGGAAGCCACCGCACACTCAATGAGTGTATATGCACACACACATTTCTGTTGGGCCCCATTATAATAGAAGTACATAGGTTGTTACTAGTCTTACAGTCCAGGGGATCACTGAGGATCTAATCCAAATTCCTAGTTGCCCCCAAGCACTGTATGTATAAGTGTCTTTCTCAAGGTCATATAGTAAGCAAATGAGAGCTGAGGGAATTGAGCTCTATGTCAATTTCTTTTTGTTTTTCATAGTTTGCTCTCCTCAAAATTCACTAGTTTTAATTTAACACAATATATTTGTAAATCAGTTAAGAGTACTTATTGTGGACCTTTTTCAACAACCCAAGACACAAGGGGAAATGCAAATACAATGCATAGAAACATTTTACAAAGTCAATTATTCAGTGAATTTTTGGAGACAGTTGGAAACTGGTGCAACCAAAAACAGAGACAGAAAGAACATGGAAAATCCACACAGACAGTGATCAGAAATCAGGCTGGAACCTCCAACCCTGGAGCTGTGAGGCAGAGATCTTAAAGCACTGAGTCACAGTGGTCCCCAGAGCTGGTGAATTTAAGTGTTTACAGAAATGATCAAACACTGAATTTCAGTTTATTTTATCCTGCTTACTGAACTACTCCAACTTACCATTTTGTAGGACTGATCTAAGGAAAATGGTTCCAAGTTACACTGCAAGTCAGTGTGGTGGAGGAAGAATGGTGCCACAACCAGGCTCTGGAGTAAAGCCATGCACCAAGTTCAACATAAGAATTCTGCAACATTTAGTTTCTTTTTTTTTTTTTGCACTACTTGGCCAAGACTCACTCTAAGAAAGGCTTTGGCAGGGCTTTTAGGCAATGCTACAAAAGTCACAAAAGAAACAGGGGAAGACATGAGTTATGTAGCCAGATGAATTACCCCTTCTCATCAATAAATATATTTGTTGTGACAAGTTATTCCTTCAGAATAAATATGTTTGTTGTAATAGGTGTACAAATTGTGTCGCCCAACAGCATGGGTCAGCTAGTATTGCTATTAAAAGGTATGCTAGATGGTTTTGCTATGAGTGTTAAGCAGCTAATGAATATAGATAGTAGCGTTTTCCCTGACAATACATGTGCAATGGTATGAGCCCAAGCTAATACTGAGAATATGTTTATTATGCCTAATAGAGTGAATGATTCGTTGGAAAGTGAGCTAACTCAGGGGATGAAAGAAGGAGAAAGTTAATGGAAAAAAATAAAGCAATACACCAGTCAAATGTATGGGCAGAAGTAACAGCATTAGTGATATGCCTGTGGTTATGAATACTGCTACGTATGATGATAGCACTGAACATGTAGATTCAAAGAATGTCACAGGACCCTTACTACATGACTACTGCCTCAATGACAGATAATACCATAATGTATTCCCTGACATTCAGTTATTGTTTCTTTATCAGTGATGGCAGACACAAATCATTTAATTTTTGATAAACAATTAGAATAGCTTGTTAAAAATAGCAGTAGTATGTATGAAGAGATTAAAAAGTTGGAATCTCAGCAAGGTGAGCAGGTATCAGAAATGAACTAGAATTTAATGAAGCATATAATTGAAGACCAGCTAGAAAAGCTAAAGAAACCAAATACTGCACCAAAACTATTAGAGTGAATCAGAGGCCAGGAAGAAAATAATTCACCTTGATTGGCATCCCTGAAGCATGTGACAGCGGAGTTGGCATGGGTGCCGTGCTTGAAGTTTTCTTTTTAAACAGTCTAAACCTTTTGCAGAGGAGGGGCAGCCTTTTCAGATGGGTTGTTATGTGTTATTATCAGACAGACAGAATAAAGAAACAAGAGTCCATTTATAAGGATTCAGACTGACAAAGGAACCTACCCACAACTATCTGCATAAAATGTATTCTGCTTGAAAAAGCAATAATACCAGTCTATACAGACAGAGCAGGTTCAGTGCTTTAACAGAGATTACATGTGGCCATAAGAAAGGTACTATGGAATATTCAGAAACGAAAAAGGGATCAAGCTTTGTTTTACACAAAAGAAAATTATATCCAGAGGTGTGTTACTTATTTTCCATACAAAGAAAGATGCAAAGAATGAATTCTGTAAATTGGGTGTACTATAAATATAATGAAAGACAAGCTTCAGAACAAGTCTCGATAGTCCTAAAGTAATAACTCTCAAAAATCTGTTTTGTTTTCTTCTGATTTTTTTCAGTATAAATTTCTTTTGTTTCCTTTGTGGGTAAATAAATATTTAAGTGTTTATTTATGACAGCTTTACAAAACACTGAAAAGTGCCACTAGCAAAAAGCCGCATGTCACTTGCAAATTATATTGTTTGATTTTTGCTGCTGTAACTGCCTATCTTTGGCTCTTTTATTAAATGTAAAAGGGGTATATAATTCCAAACAAAGCTCTATATGCATTTTTATGAAGAGTGGAAAATAAAACATAAATTGGTTACAGGAACCATTTAGAAGATGGACACAAAATTAAAATTGTGTGGATTAAAAAGCATTTCATTAGGAAAAATGCATGTGGAATTTTGATTCACCATTTCAGGCAATAGTAATTGTCATGTAACAGTTGGTTCAATGCATGTTCTATTCCCTGACAAAGTAATTTCTTAATAATGTATAGATTGCAACATTTTAGGCAAAATTGTTAGGTGGTGATTTGGCACCAAATTCCAATCAACTATTTGATACATCCTGTTTTCTATCATTAACTTACCAAGTAATTTACGGGCAGAAGCAAAGTAAACATGATTGTTTACAACTTGCATGGTAAACTCAATCCAAAAGTAAAACAGTTTACACATGAAGCATACAGTAAACTTTATATAGCTTCTGGTTTTACCTGATGTAGTTCAAAGCATGATCCATACTCACATCAGTCTGCAGTCTCTGAACAGAGGATAAAGTTAATCATAATAGATAAGTAAACACTCACTGTTTGCCTTTTTTTAAATAATTTTTATTGAATTATCACTTATGACATAGGCAATCATCCATTTATATTAATGAAAATTTAGCATATTGACATATTTTCAGTTGCAAACGTTATACATTGCATATCTCCTATGCAGTGATTGTCAATCCAGCATTACATAGCTCATTCAGTTCCTGCCTCCCCTTAAACCTCATCCCTGCTCAAACATTATTCTGTATGTATTGTTTCCACAATTCCCATTTTTTCTATGCAATTTTTTCCTACTCTTTTCTGATGATCTTACTTTCAGTTATTTTATCAGTTACTTTATTCACTACTAGTACAGTTGGTTTAGACTCTGACTTCCATTTTCTTGTAATTTCATTTTTGGCAGACACCAGAATTAAACTCAACAAGGCTGTATTATGTATGGAAAATTCAGATTCTGTATCACAGTTCAAAAAATAATTTCCTTAGTTACACTAGTTTGTTCATTGTATTTCTGATAGAATAGTCTGCAAGGAATTTAAGTCTGCCAACTCATTGCACTCCCAGAAAATGTGTTCCCAATTACCTCTTTCTTCCCCCATCACACCTCCAACATTTTCAACCTACCTGAGGAAAATTTTTGAATCTGCTTGGGGTATAAAATACCTATGCAAATACTTCAAAGCAAAAATCCTAAATCTTCTAGAGTTTGTTGCATGTTTGGGAGACATACATACATATCCTGCCATCATTTCTTTGTGAATTGCTTATCCAATCTCTCTTCTCAAGCCTTTCTAACCTCCTCTGATTGATTCTTATAGTTATAGTGCAATAATTTATATACCCAATTGATTATCGCTTTAACAGCAGCTTATATTCTAGATTCTACTAAAAACTCTACCAGTGCTGGGCTTTCACTTAGAATCCCCCATTCCCTTCTATTTGCCTATACTCCAATATCAAGCCTTGATAAGGAATACAATCGCTAGCCTGCAGTCCAAATTTATTCTTGGCCTCTTCTCAATCTATTACCTTTCCTCTCTAATTATTTGCTCCTAATACCTTTGTCCATTTGTCAGTTTTCTCCAACAAATTTCAGTCCCTTCTTGCCTATTCTGTGTACCCCTGATTGCATTCATCCTTACTGGCTTAGTTCTAATAATACTTTCTGCTACTTTATGAATATAATATTCTGTATGGTTTTTGCTATTCTCTTTAAGGATCTGCTGCCAAAATTCCAGTCTCTGCTTATTTCTTGAGCTTCTCCCTTATTTCATCATCATCCCTTTTCCACATTGAATTATAACTTTGTACTTGTGTTATGTCTAAGAGCCTTAACTGTGTAGCTCTGAAATACCCTTTCAGACCAGGTAATTCCAAACCACCTTGCTCTGCTAGAAGGATCAACTTATCCCAATTGACTCTTACCCTTCCAGATAAGGTCCTACAACACTTTATTGCTATCTATAACTCCTCCTTTGGTTGATAAAAATGTCTGACCTGCATATAAAACTAAAGGGACTGAGCATTTTTGCTGCTTGTATCTTGTTATGCATATCCATAAAACAGAGCTTCCAGTTTTTCAGTGTTTGTATTAACCTTTGTTTAGACACTTCCCACATATCCTTAGCTGCCATAACAATATCATTTTAACCCATACTCCCAAGTACTTAGTTTTATCATTTCACCATAAATATGGATATTTCTGGACCATTTCATGCATGGATATATAAAACAAAGACTATAGCTATAAATGTTTCCATTTGTACTCTCTTAATTTCCAAATTTCTCCGTTTTTATACAAATTTTCATAAAAGTTCCAAAATATCACCAGACTTCTGGTACGGTGCTGACCAGCTAGGAGGTGGATGAGTCACTTCTGCCTGCAATGGTGAATAGAAATAGTAGAAAAATAATGTGTTGGTGACAAAAAAAGATTCAGCAGAAGTGATAGATGCCAAAAAGAAAAAAATAAACAATAAAAATGATGAAATTGAATGAGCAAAACGAAACAGTGGTTCCTGTCTGGAAGCACAACAGTGAGATGCCACCCTTTTCCCTCGAGGTGATAAGGCCCAAGTAGTAGAGATGTTGACCTTGGAAGGGAAAATAGACAAACTTTATGAAGAAATGGTTAATATGAGAGTAACCCTGATGAACTATATAAAAAGAAATGATTCTAAGATACAAGAAATGGAAGGGGCATTAAGAGAGCATTCTGATACTCAGAAATTGAAAAAGGTCGGTGAAGAAACAGCAATAGAAGCACTGCAAGTAGACCTGCATGATAAGATGGTAGAATTGGAAGATAGGGAGTGGAGGGACAACCTGAATTTCATGAACATTCTAGAAGGAGCAGAAGGAACAAAGTGTAAAGAATACTTAACTGAACATTTGCAAAAATGGACTGGCATACCAACAGATGAAATCAGAATAGAAAGATCCCACAGGGTATATATATCAGCAAGCATGAGAGGGCAATTTCCATGTCCTGTAGTGGTCAAACTGCAAGCATACCAACTAAAAGAGTAGTTACTGGGAGTACTGTGGAAAAAGAAAATCCTAACAAGTGGTGCAAATAGGATTTTTGTCGACCAAGACGTCTCTCTGCATACCAGAATGAAGAGAACCAAAGTCATACTATACTTTCAACTGAGCAGAGGCCTGGGCCATGTTTTAAACTGATATCCTCTAAAGCATTTTGAATATTTTTCTCATCAGGAAACAAAATGCTCATGGAACTGGATCAAGTGGAGGAGGTGCTAGTCGGGTTCAAGCAGTCCACCAGACCAGCCCTAACCTAAGAAATAAGGCAAACACAGCAAATGCAAGTTAAAAGAATGAATGAATGTGTGAGACAATGTTGGCCCATAAAACCCTTCCTGCTTTTTTTGACAGTAACTACTAGATAAGGAAAGAGAGAGATGGAGAAGTTAAAGAAAAGGGTAACAGACAACATCCGAGACAGGAAAGAAAAATGGAAGAGCAGTGGGAAACTTGACTCACAGAGAGTTTAACCAAAGCTTTGCCAGAAGATTGGTATCAGTAAGGAGAGGACAGGATCAGAGGGTGATCGAGAGGAAGAAATAATGGAAAGTAGCTCAACTAGAATAGATGGTGGATGGTGTGGAAAAACAGATAATCTACAATGAACAGAAAAATATAAAACACTAGATATATAGACTATAACTAACATTCATGTTGATCTGTAAAATAAAAGGTATGTAAAATTAAAAATTAACAATATTCAGTTTTGATCTTTAACCTACACATTATTGATGAGAAAGAGTGAAATAAGAAAATGGGAGCCCTGTTGCAGAGAAGAGTGACTTATGGACAGAATGTATTATATCAGGGAAAGCATCATAAAAAGGGCATCTGTTCAAATAACTCTGGGGCATACAACAGGAAGTTTGAAGTATTTGTTCATAGTTCGAACAATGTTTAAGTTCAGGGGTATTACGTTTAATGAAACAAACAGGGAATGAAGAGGGATGGCAGCATAATAAAAAACAAGAACTATTAAAAATAAAGAAAGGAAATGAAAAATAAATGAGTTAAATTACTAATCTTCCATATCAACGACAGCAGAATATCACAAAGACATGGTAAGATATTCAATATGCAGAAAGCAAATACAAGGTGAAAGTGCAGAGTTTTACTAGAATAAGCAAGACATGACACTTCAAATTTTGAGTTGGAATGTAAATGGAACAGTTGATGAAAGAAAGAGTAAGGGGCATTTAACTATATAAGAAGGGGAAATATCAGTGTAGCATTCCTTGAAGAAACGCATTTGTCAAAAGAAACACCACCACGTATTACAGAAGGAAGTAAAGCAAGGATATGGATTAGAAGAATGGGATGGTCAAAAGAGAGGATTCATGACACTATTGAGGACCAATTCAGATCTAGAAAGTGAAGAATGTATAAGAAATAAAGCAGACATTTACTTTTGCAGAGATGTTAAGAAAGCAATAGAACATTAGAGAACATTTACATCTCTTCTAAAAGTCACAAGACGAAATTAAGACAGTTAATACAAAATATAGTAGGAACTCACCAGGGAATTTTATTAGTAGCAGGGGACTTAAACCTTATAACAAACATGTAGATAGATGCATCCTTCTAGGACCACTAACAGCAGAAGTGATATTCTTAAAAAGGCTTACTCAGACATTTGGTTAATATGATATGTGAAACACTCTAAACAGAAAATTTACATTTTATTTAGCCAGACATAAACCAAAGGCAAGACTGGACAGAATTTATGTATCCGCAGAGCACAGATATTTAGTGCACAGGATAAGTACTCACCCCATACTATTGTCAGATCACTCGCCAGTGGAAATCGTGATCTAAAGACCCAAAGTAATAGAAATGGAAAGGCAGTAGAGGACAGGAGCAGGCTGGCGGGATCATCAGGGGAAAAGGGAGAAATCAGTATTTATTATTTTATTTTATTTATTTATTTATTTATTTAAATTTGTTGACCGGGACTTACCGGGAGTAAGCTTCCTACAAGGAGTAAAAAGTAAATCTCAACTTGAAAGAGAAAAAAGGAATAGAATTTTGGGATGACTATAAGAACTGTTTGAAATGTGAACTCGGGATAATAGAACAGGAAGAGTGGCAAATGAAGAGGAAAATGTGGCAAAAGATGAAATTATCAGAGATAGGAGACCTCCAGAAAAAAAGAGGTAAACTAACTCAAATAGAAGGGCTGTAGAAACTAGAAAATAATTGGCAAGATCAGCAGTAATTGAATCTGAATAAAATGTGAGCAGCATTAAACCAAATATGTTTTATAAATTTGCCAAGATTTCTAAAACCATTTGCACTGAGGTTAAGACAGCAAAAAATAGAAAGACAAGTAATTAAAATGAATGATCAGATGACAGGAGAGAACTGGAGACCAAGAAACTATAGGGAAGTCTTTGAAAAATATTATGGGGAGCTGTACGAGACTCAAGGGGAGTGTAAAAACTGGGAAAATATGTTTGACAGATTCATAGAAGATTTTGAGATGAAAAGAATTACTGAAATACAAGGGAAGGAGAAATAGAAGCGATAAAGCAACAAATAGTGAAACTAGCAAAGGAAAAAACACCAGGGTGCAATCAATGGCATTCCAATAGAAATATGGAAAATACCAGGTGAGAAAGTGATATGGCATTGGCATATTTTGTTTAACTAAATAACAGCATAGCAGGAAATACCTAACATATGGAAGTAAGCTATTAAATCAGTTATACCCAGGGAAGGGAATGATTTATGGAATCTGGGGGCATTTAGACCAATAGCAATATTAAACTATGATTACAAAATATTTTCAGGTATTACAGCTGACAGACTGGCAAAAATATTTCCAAACTTAATAAATCAAGACTAATCAAGTTTGATTAAAGGCAGACAAACATTTGATAACATACATTTAGTAAATTAAGTGCATTAGATGGTGGAACAGCAACAAAAGCAACTTCTAATAAGTCTGAATGCAGAAAAGGCCTTTGACAGAGTAGACTAGAGATATCTTTGGGAAATTCTGTTGAGTAAGGGACTCCCCATTGTTTAATACAGCTAGTAAAAAATGTATATGCTGGCTTGGAAGCCAAAGTAAAAATCAATGGCAGATTAATAGAAAATAAAAACGCAAATAGGTAGGGGTACTAAACAGGGTTGTCCTTTCTCTCCCCTCCTCTACTTTTTGTACTCTATCTAGAACCACTAGCAAAGAAAATTAGGCAGTCTGATATAAAGGGCTGAGCAGGAGGAAGAAAACAATACAAAATGGCAAGGTTTGTGGATGATGACATATTAATGTTAACCAATCCAGACAGGGATACTTATAAGTTATTTGAAATAATAAGGCAGTTTACCTTGGTAGTAGGATACAAAATTAGTGAGGACAAGACAGAAGCATTAGCAGTGAATTATGTACTATCTATACAACTGGTACAAACCTTTTCCAAATGTATGGGGATATGTCAAACTAAAACATTTGGGGATTTGTCTGTTTAAGCAATCAAGAGTTTCTCCAGTGGAAACAAAGAACAAAATGCTTAGTAAAACTAAGGGATTAAAAAATCGGAAATCAAATTCAGTTCCTACATTCAAATAGCATTGTTGTTAAATTCAAAAATTATGCAAAACTAAAAAGGAACTGATCAGAAGATGATCTATAAATCATACTAAGACTTTCAGTGGTTGAGATAGTTTTTAAATGTTACTATTGAAATACCAAGACTCTTAAGGTGTTAATTGTATAAGATTACAGTGCTGATTCAATGTATTCCTAACACTGTATAACAGTATGCGATGTTGAATTTCTTCCTGTGTATATACTGTAAATATTTTAATTTTATTTTTTAAGAAAATTTTTATTAATTTAAGGGATTAATAAAGAAGTGGGAAACAGTAACTATGGACCTAGATATGTGAATCCAGGCATTAAAAATGGCGATTGTCCCACTGGTATGATATTTAGGACAATCTCTTCTATATACCCCGGGTCCACAGAGATGGAAAGACTGGAATAACCTGATTAAAAGCTTTATATGGAATAAAAAGAAACCAAGGGTAACATGGGAATGTATGTTAGAACGTCAGGAGAGGGGAGGTAGAGTAGTACCGGAATTAGAAGAATAGCAGAATTAGAGGAATATTATGAAGTGGCACAGTTAAAACTAATCTATCAATTGCAAAACAACAAATAGGGTGCAAATTGAAAAGAATTATTAATACTGATGGAAGCAGAAAAGATGACAAGTTACAGTATATAATATTGAGGAAAGTTAACACACAGGAACATGAAATCAAAATGCTGGTGTCAATAAACTAACTTAATCAAGATGCCCTGGCACTAAATAGAAATGTGCTAGGGAATTTCTCTGGTGTCTTGGCTAAATTTATCCTAACTTTCATACATAACCAAGGCTTTAAACCATTATGTGTTGCAGCTCACCACAGTACAGTTCACACTCATGTGCCTGTAAAAACATATTAAATTAAAAATGTATTCATAGTTAATTCTTTAGCAGACTTCATGCTGTCCAGTTTATTCACAGTCAAACACTGTTAACAGTTAACAAACAAGAAACCAAAAGACTGTACCTTAAAAACATGGTTCCTATGATGATTCTCCTACTTACTCCAACTGGTTCCTTATTTTACACCATAACTATTCTGGGATACAGGAACCATTGCATACACAAACACAAAGATGTGACCATCAGTTATAGTGCTTTTTATAATTGTATGCACTTCAGATATTTGTTTGCTGAAATGAATGCACAGATGCAAACATAATGATAAGCTCGACTCAAGAGTCAGAGATGAAGACCCAAAATCAAGAGCAGGTTTTAAATACTACTGTTATATAAAGTTGCTAGTATGAAAGGCACATATAAAGTTGCTAGTATGAAAGGCACTGCATTAACAAGCATTTTCTTAAGGGTCTGATACTAATTTGTAATTTATTGACTGTAGCCCACTCCACTTTACCAAAAAGCAACAAATTTCATGAAAAGCAAGCCATAAAGGAGGGAAAAAATCTGAAAAAATTAATAACCATGTCCTCTGTGGTGCTCACAGATAAATCGGCTGCCATTTATAGACCTGTACACCTCAGATATCTGCTTGAGATCAAATGAATAAAAACAAATGATGCAGAAATGCATCTCACCTCACTGCTATCAAAACATTATAATGCAACCATTTTAACTCCGCTCCACCATCTCAACTTCTTAGCTCTGTATCAGCAGGCATTTTCTGAAGGATACAAAGTCTGAAACTGACATGCCAGTCATTTAGTTCAGAAAGCCACAAATTTTACAAGGAACAGAAAAAATACTTCAACTCTGGGAATAAAAACAACTGTCAACAAAGTAAAAAGAAAAAATTGTGCAAAGGCTCTAAAGGGACATTTTTTTTATTTGTTAACCAGATAACCCCACTGGGCAGAGTGTTCTTTTTCAGGTGCAAATGGAAAGTTATGTCTGGTTTAGTGACTCACTCAAAGTTACAGTAGGCAAAGAGAGACTGAAGTATTATAATCTTGTACTCTTGACTACTGGATTGCAGTTCATTTAAATCTTGGACCTCTGCATTACACACAGCACTAATTCCATGTTACATGGACATGCATTTTCTGAACAGCTATTAAGTTCTAATGACTGGCTAATTTACTGACTGTAGTCCTCAGTGAAATACTGGAAAATGAAACATAGATGGTGATGGTTTAAATATGAGCTAAAACTTACATTTGTTTAGACACACAGACACACACACACACACACACACACACACACACACACACACACACACACACACACACACACACACACACATTGTGATTGAAACAAATACTCACTTTATTAAAACTGTAGAGAACTACATATTAAGTTGCAAATAGTCTTTGTCCATATTAATACACAAAACTGTCTTAGGTTGCACTCACTTTCAGTTCAGTCAATTGTTTTACTACAGTTCTAATTCCTTGAAAAAATATTTCAAATGCATACATAGCTCAATACATTAATTCATTATAGCAATAACCCACTTCTGGGTGTGGATAATGCTGGATTTACCCACGGTTGGCGTGGTTTGGTCCCAAGGGCGAAGCCCGAGGGACCAAACAAAGCCAACCGTGGGTAAATACAGCATTCCCACACCCAGAAGTGGGTTATTGCTATTATACCATGACATTATTTAAGAAAATAAACTATTACTTTTCTTAAATAATGGCATAGTATAATGCCTGTTTACTGCCCTTCCGCAGATGTCTGGCATCCGCAAGTTCTGATGTACTGCGACCTTAGTACATCAGAAACTGTGGCAAAAGCAACGGAGAAGGCAAGATCTCCGCTGTTGCTTTTTTAGCTATGTTAAATGGGTTTAACATAGCGAGACAGTTTTAAAATAAGCAACAGAGATGTCCGCTGTTTATTTTAAAACTGTCTCGCTATGTTAAACCCATTTAACATAGAAACAGTAAAAATGCAACGGAGATCTTGCTTTCTCCATTGCTTTTTTTAAAACCTTCGCTATGTTAAATGGGTTTAGCATAGCGAGACAGCTTTAAAATAAGCAACGGAGATCTCTGTTGCTTATTTTAAAACTGTCTCGCTATGTTAAACCCATTTAACATAGCGAAAACAGTAAAAAAAAGCAACGGAGATCTTGCCTTCTCCGTTGCTTTTGCCCACAGCTTACTCCACCCAAGAAAGTTATTTTCCTGTGCCACTGTCGAGCAGAGACACAGAAGTGATCCCTGGGGTGTATTTCCTATTTCCCATCCACTCATCAAGATTTTTCTTGAAGAGTGCTAATGAAGAACTTTGCTTGACATAGATGGGTAGCCTGTTTCAGAGTATGGGAAGTCTCTGGGACAGGAATCTATTCCTCCAGCATGTCCTGTTTATTGTGGTGACAAGGTTTAGGTCCCTAGAGCATGTAGCTCGGAGGGATTGGGATTTCTTTAGGTGTAGCATGTCCAACAGCTCTGGGTCTGACTTAGCTTTATGTGTTAGGCAGAGATCACCTCAGAGTAGGTGATATGCTACTGAGTATGCTGGAGTTTTTTGAGGCGCTCAGTGTAGAGCATTTGTTTGAGGCCAGTAATCCTCTTTGTGAGGTACTTCTGTGGCCTTTCCAGCTGCTGAAGATGTCTTGTGAGGTACATTCCAAAAGGGGTGTTGTACTCTATAATGGGTCTAATGAGTGTCGAGTAGAGGGGAACAATGACCTCTTTTTTCCTGGATGAGAACCCTTTTATGATGAGGTGTGGCACGTAGAAGGACTTCCTGACTGCTGTGGCAATGTGACTATCAAAGAAGAGACTTTTAAATCTTAGAAAATGCACATAATGGACTGAACACCACTACAAATTCAACAATTATTTAAAATTTCAGTTACACAATTAAAGTGATCAAGTTGAGTATGAATGTTTTCAAACATCTGCATACACCAGATCTTGATAACTTACAGAAAGCTGTTGGAACAGTTCATATCCAAACTTCTCACTTCCTCCACTAATTATTCCTAACAATTCAAACATGGCATTAAGTTATACAAACATAAGATGGACTGCATGGAACTGATGCAGTTACGTATTTCAATGGCATGCACACGATAAAATACAAGTGAAGTTCTTGAACATTACTCATTGCATTGGACTCCAGATAGGCCTTCCTTACTGATGTCAGCAGCTGTGATTGTTAGAAGTTCTGTGATCATGTGTCATGTATAATTGTGTGCAACTTGTGAGAGTACTGTTGTACCTAAGCATGCTAGAATGCATTGGTGCTCTTAAAAAGGAAAGCTGGCTTAGAGCTTAATTATTTATAGTAATGGTTTTTTCAGGCAGTAGTTCACAAACTACAGTTAAATGTTCATACTAATAGTGCTGGAATCTCTCCACTGCAATATCCCATTTAACAAAAAGGAGTCTACTCTAATTCACTTAAAATGTTACACGGGTTTTGCATCTAATGACTGACATGTTTTTCTCTGAGCTATAAGCACTATGAAATTGCAAAGAACAGCATTAATAACATACTGTAACCTATTTACAAGAAAAAATATATATTTAAGGGAGATTATGGGTAAAATTAACAATCTGTTCCTATGAGTGCTAACACAAATACCCACAGACTGCATAATGTCTTACCAGAGAGCCACAAGAAATATAGTAACATTTAAAGAGTTGTACCAGCATCAGTTTGGACTGTGCCAAGTTCCAGGATGTCTTTCTGCCTCTACATTTGAACCAATGAAATAGAAGAAATCAGAGTTGCCACACACAAATGGAGTAGCTGACCAAAAGTAGCCAGGGTTAAGAGAGGTAGAAGGGTCACTTTATTTAACAGTTTTGGGGATCCACAGCTAGCACCAGGCTGTAGACAGCTTCCCAGATCACCTTCTGCTGGATCAGGTCCTACCCACAGCTCAGAGATTTGTCTGGATGTCATTCCCACTCTTTGCTTCATTAAGCTACATTTGTCACTCATCATATCCAGTTAACACCTCAGATTCATCTCAAACCATAGCAGTGCACCAGAAAACTTTTATAGTATGCATGCAAAACAGGTTGATTAGTTTTTGCAGTTGTGTTATTTATGATTTGGAGACAGCTTTATCCATAATGTGGACAATCTGTACATCCTGTAATTACTGCCACAGCTAAACAGTATTTTTCAGTTGCAATTTCCACTGCATTGCTCTGGCTCAGGCATTCCCCTAATTCATACACCTCCCATACCCTCAGTCCTCCAACCACACTCCAGTGCAACCCCCCAGTCTCACACACACACACACACACACACACACACACACACACACACACACACCTAACTCTTTTCTGAACATCACTAAACATATCTGCAACACAGTCTCTCCCTCTCACATGAATGGGTGACCATCATCTTTTGGTAATGTTAATTAGAATGATTAGCCATACTGTTTTACTGCAGATGAGCAATTTTCTGAATTAGTCATCTAAGTCACTTTCCATAAGCACGTCATTATGACAGCACATGGCCAGTTAGTATTAGACATTACCCTAGAATGCCTCATTGGCATTTAACAATGCTTTAAGGACAGCCCACTCTGGTGATTCGATTTAGAGTGTAAATCACTGTACTAGGTTCATCTCTGAACTAGAAAGGGGTACTGCGAGGGGTTGGATGCTCATCTTAAGGCCACTACTTGCAGTAACTTTTCTGAATCTCAGCCTCTAATTACAGGAATGTGGGGTAATGCCCATTTTGTACACACATTAAAAAGTGAAATAAAAAGGCGAGAATAGGATAATAAATTTTGGATAGAATAAAATAAAAAAAGAGATAAAAATAAACATCTCCAATATCACTGTACATCTAACATTCTAGGCAGGAGAAAGGCAATAAACTGCATAACTGAGAAGAGATTAATAAATTTTGTTTCTAATCACATATTGTAATTATTCTAATTTCATGTACCATTCTATCCTCTTACTAATCAACTTCTGAATTTGTTTCTCATCTGTAATAAACTACATACTCTGTGTTGTAAACATATGTAACTATATACCCCTTATGTACTGTAAAGCTGTGATAAATTATGTATTGATACTATGCTTCAAAAAAACAGCATTTACTGTTCATTAAGCTTGGTACATGTGTGAAAATGGTCAAACAAGTACACCTACCAAGTCATCAAACAGAAAATAAATTTAATATATACTAGAATGTTTTATTCTAATATTAATTTAAGAGTTTGATATATAAACCAAACAAGTAATAAATGTGCTGTAATCACCATCTGCAGAAGAAAATATTCTGGATGACATCTAAAAACCAAAGAAGGACCAGTCTATGCAGTTTGATGGGATAATGGGCAACCAGATTTGGCAAGACCTAAGGCAGAACTACCGATGCCCATTCACCACTTGCTACCTGGAGACTTGTGGCCTGATTGCTTTAATTCTATTTTTGTATGAAGGCCAACAGATTTTACCCTGTGCTAAGTTTACTGTATAGTACAATTCCAGTGAAAAGGTATTTTTGGTTCCTTATATACATGACAGTGTCTTGGCCTAAGCATGTGAACTGTCATTTTATTCGGATGAAGATGACATTACTTTCCACAACAGGCAGCAAACACTGTATGTGCGATGATGGAGAATAAGTTTCTTTTATAAAGATGCACATAAAATGTTCAAAACTGCACGTGCTTTCATGCAACACAAAGAAAGCAGTCATTTATTTCAAATTTTGCTCAGATAAACATGTTTTGGTTTTATCATTTACGTCTGATACAGCATAATTACTTATTTTGCCTTATTGTCTTTTCATTTCAATAGTTTAACTGAGTTTCAACTACTAGATTATTCCAGAATAGTTATTGTGGAATGAACAGATTTGAAGAAATGCTTATTTCCATAGGCACGATGAATGTTAGTGGGACATTAGCTATATACAACTTGTTTTATATCTTGCAGTTGTATCACCGATCGAGCTGAGCAAGCATTACCATATAGAAGATAGGTTTTCATCTAATACCCAAGACATGACTGCAATAATTGTCAACAAGGCTCATTGTTTCCCCATTACTTCTACACGTAAAGTAACATAAATCAAGGAAACATGCTATTTTTAGTGTCTAGTTGTGTAAATATTAGTCATGTTTATGTGGGAAGATTTCTGTTGCTCAACAGCCCCCATCATGTGTATTATGCTACTGTGTTTATGCTATTATGTTACTGCTCAACAGTATTTTTTTTTTAACTTTTTCATGTTTCACTGACTAATAACAATTAGCATTCATGTCCATTTAAAATAAAACCCCACTCAGACTAAGAAAATATACACTTTTCTCCATATCTTGATATTATGTGAACTTTGAAAAAAATATAGGAATCAAATCTATGCTTTTCTAATTATTTTTAAAACTCTTATACTCCAGAATGGTCATCACGGTGGATTGATACAGATGCATTTTTTTTTAGTCTCTGTTCTCACACACTGGAGTTTACGCCATTAAAATATGCCATATTAAATGAGAATTTCATGTTTTCTCCATTTACAATTACAGTGCTGTGAGTCACTGTTGTTAGACAGTCTGTAAAAGCAGAATCACTGATTCTTTCTAAATGAATTATTCTGATCTAATCCATTCTGATCATTCTGTAAAAGACTTACATAGTCCAAATGTATTTTCTTCAGCTAAAAACAAAAACGTTAAAAAGCAGGTTTTCTTAAGTATTCAAAAGAAACACTTTGTGAAAGCCGGCCAACAGTGAACTGCCACAACTGTGCGATTGCAGCTGAACCAAAATTAGAAAAAACAAGTACTGCACAAATATAATGTTAAGCTTTTTTCTTTTGGTTTTTAGGTTTTCTTAAGTGTGCACAAAGCCGTTACCCTTAGGAATTTCAGGCTCATCCATCCTCACAGTTTTATTAGATTATAAAGCAGTCATCACTGCTCATTCGTCATCTTCAAAGATGACAGCTATGTGTAGTTTCTGATATTGCAGTTAAACTTCATAGTTTGTAAAAACAGTATATGAGCCAGAAGGTCATCTAGAAATCAGATTCAAGGGTTACTGAGTGCATTCTTAACCCCATCAATTCATTTACCAAGCTTTTAAACTTTGCCAGTGAATCAGCTTGTTGTAAGTATACTGGCAATTTATTCTACTGGTGCACCATACCAGCTGCTATTTCTCAGTCTTATAGCAGTCCAATATTTACAAATCTTAAATGTGTAATCTCCTCCCCGGGATTAAATTTGGGATATAATGACTCAACATCCATTAAAGTATGAAAAGCTTAATCATGAAATACCCAAAAGGCCAAACAAATTCCCTCTTATATACCTAGAACTAATAGAAATAAGCACAATGCTCTGAAGTCTTGCATTATAAGAGATTTAATAGATGGGATTATCTGAATAATTACAATATACTCTTTCAAGAATGAGGAAGTCACATTTATTATGAAAGCAAAGCAATGAGTTATGCTCTGTTACTGGCCATGCATGTGTCAATCAGACAAAAATGCAGAATTCCTAGATAAAAAGCTTTTAAGAATTAGTTCCACAACCTTCATTGCCTTAACTTCAGTTATTAAACTGATATTTCAGTGTACTATATATACTAATTCACATAACTTGTAGTTATCCATAATGTTAAGATCCGCAGCTCCTAAAAAAGACATACATTTAATACAAGATTATTAAAGGACAAAACAGCAAATTAATTCTTATTTATATTCAGGCATGGAAATTGTTTTTCAAAATATACATTATATTTCTATAGTCAGCCTTACTCATCAAAAAGGCCTCTGTTTTTATGTTGACAGGATGTTTTGCCACCTAATAAAAGTAAGATGATGGAAAGACAAAGCCCCATTTTAAATAGTAGTGACCAGACACAGATCCCATTGAGGGAACTCGGCCCAAATAGCCTTTCTTACGGATAGAAAATCATTACTCTTTACCCTTTGATATCTATCTTTTAACCAGTTTTGTGTCCCATTGACAACATACGGGATCACTGATGATTTTCTACATTCAGTCAATGTTGACAGTGTCGAAAACTGCCAAATGCCTTTGAAAGATATAAACAGAACACAACCACCCTGTCACCAGAGTACATAGCTAAACTGATGAGACTATCAAAGTACATCATGTTTGTAAACATGGGCATAGCTTTTACAAAACCATGCTGAGAAACATCCATTAAAGGGCCAAAAATATTTTTTTATTATTCTTAAGAGGCATTTTCAACTTATTTCCCCAGTTAGTGAAGTTAGACTAATTGGCTTAGAATTACTGATCTTATCTAAATCTGTCCCCCTTGTGTACAGGGACTGTATAAGCCACCTTCTAGTGCATAGGTGGCAGGAGTTGATTAAATGATATAGTTAGAGTGGTAGTCATATCTGTTCATAGCCAAGAAAAGCAGGATGGCATGTCTTTGGGCCAGGGAAAGAATTAACCTTTGTTTTAGTGAAAAGGTTTAATACCAATTCCCTTGATATTACTGGAAAGTAACATTTCCTATACCAGCCAGTACATTCTGGTGAAATTATTTATTTCCATACTGTTGCCCACAAAATGATTAAGTATGTCAGCATGCCTGGGTGCAAAGTGCTACCCTTTGATAAAGTAGGCCCAAGAGAACCAACATATCCTTTACTCATGTTGACCCGATTTTTGCTTTCTTCAGTAAACCTGTTAACTTTTTTGCTCACATTTATACTATGCTCAATACTCTAGGTATTAAACCCTTTTCAGATTTTTTTTTTTTACTTTTTCCACAATAAGTTAGTATGCATTCAATAACACCAGTTACAAGCAAGCACCTGGGTTATTTGTAATCAGCTTCTGCCAATTTACATGTTCAAAACAGGTGTCTGAAAAAAAAAATCCACTTTGGGGATGTGGAATTTATGTTTTGTAAAACTTTCAGTATGATAAAATTTATTTTATCATAAATACTCCTGATATATTGGAATACAGGATTACTAATCAGAATAGAAAATTGAAGGCCAGATGATCTGGATTCCATAAAGCACTGATTAATCTTTGCAATCTTATCTGGTATAAAATTAGCAAGTCAAGATTGATATGTCATGTTGGAAAGCTAAACAGCTGTACCAGATTCTTGCACAAAAGCAGATCGTAAAATGTTTTCCCTACTTCAGTTCAGTAAGTACTGTCCAGTCAATTATTATGGCTTAGATTAAAGTCACCCAGGTTAAGATAATATGTATCCAAGAAGTCTCCCATTTCTTCAGTATACTCATATTGGTCCATTGTTGAAATTCTCAGACGTTTGTAACTTGGCAATAGTTTGAGCTCATCTCTAGGGTGCCAAAGAGTTCAATTAATATAGTTTCTAACTGCAAATTTACTTACAGAAGCAGTGAGTGACAGTAATCTGAAACAAACACTACCCCCCCAAAAACAAAACGTTTCTGTCAGTCCTTAAGCATTCCTACAACTTTTAACCATAAAGAGATGCCAGAGCTTTGCCATGGTTCAGGGAGAGTATTCACTCTCATAACTCAGTAACAAAAGGTCCTCTGGTTTACTAGAGAAGGTTTGGGTTTTGTGCAACATGATTTTATTCTACTTGTTTGCACTGAAACCACATCTTCCACTCATTAAAAAACTTTATCAGTCATCACATTCTTAATTTTATACTCAGTCATTTAGCACTCTGGTAACTTTAGTGAAATCATTGTTAAATAGTTCTTTGTTCTTATAGAAATCACTGCACACCTTGCCTAGATCTATGCCATTGTGTTACAGTATAGCATCCAGTCTATTTATTGAACATCATCTTAGTAAACTGGTAGTCTGAAAGGGTCAAAGATGGAATTATCTCTAAAAAGACATTAATTTTGTACCCTACACACAAGTCTTAGATGGCCTAAATTTAGCTGTATATGTGATATAAAGGTGTGAAGGTGTGTACAACAGATTAACAGCAGCATGAATAATGATGAATCAAGGGATCATTTAGAATCCTCTTCCTTTATCCAATAGTTTAAAGCCACTTAGACTGGAATTTTTTTTTTTTTTGGCATTGCCTGAAAAATGTTTAATTTTCTGGCCATAGAATGACCTAAAATTAGGGCACTACTATGTAGCACAGGATTAACAGTATGATTCTCTTTGTTTAGATCAGGTATCTGGAAATTTCTACCAAGGGCCCTTCCTTTTAGCCTTCCATCCCCGACTGCTTCTGTAAAGTCTTCCTCCCTTCTGTTACTAATTCTCCTCATAATTTTTCCTATGAGACCCCTGTTATTTTTCACCCTTTGTGCCCTTGTGCACCCCCCAATATACTGAAGCACCTGTAGACTGAGATTTCTTGTCACTTGCCTGTTTGAGTCCCTTCATTGACACAAAGTTCTCCCAGATTATTAACCTGGTGCATTCTGATTTATACCCCCCCATCCAGATTATTAACCTGGTGCATTCTGACTTATACCCCCCACCCAGATTATTAACCTGGTGCATTCTGACTTATACCCCCCATCCAGATTATTAACCTGGTGCAGTCTGACTTATACCCCCCATCCAGATTATTAACCTGGTGCATTCTGATTTATACCCCCCATCCAGATTATTAATCTGGTGCATTCTGATTTATACCCCCCATCCAGATTATTAACCTGGTGCATTCTGATTTATACCCCCCAATCCAGATTATTAACCTGGTGCATTCTGACTTATACCCCCCATCCAGATTATTAACCTGGTGCATTCTGACTTATACCCCCCATCCAGATTATTAACCTGGTGCATTCTGACTTATACCCCCCATCCAGATTATTAACCTGGTGCATTCTGACTTATATGTTGATGATATTATTCTGCATACTTACTGTGACACTCCATCTTCTCAATGAACTTGTCACTTAAAACACAGGAGAAGCCCTGAGCAAGCACACAATTAATTAGCTAATGGTCTCATCTCCAAAGTTAGTACTGCCACCCTCATCTCATGTCTCCCTTCAAATTGCTACAGTTTCTGACTCAAATATTGCACTCATCACATGCAGAAAAATGTTATAATTCTATCCATTCTGCAGCAAGGCACTGGTAAATAACCTTTTCATCTATCAGGGTCTGAAACCAAACCTTTGCTGGCTATCCTTGTTAATATATAATTAAAACTGTATAAAACAGGGTAGTGAGACCAGCTATGTTATATGGGTTGGAGATGGTGGTATTGACAAAAAGGCAGGAGTCAGAGCTGGATGTGGCAGAGTTAAAGATGTTAAGATTTGCACTGGGTGTGACTAGGATGGAAAGGATTAGGAATCAGTATATTAGAGGGTCAGCTAAGGTTGGACAGTTTGGAAACAAAGCAAGAGAGGCGAGATTGCGTTGGTTTGGACATGTGCTGAGAAGGGATGCTGGGTATATTGGGAAAAGAATGCTAAGGATGGAGCTGCCAGGTAAGAGGAAAAGAGGAAGGCCTAAGATAAGGTTTATGGATGTGGTGAGAGAGGACATGCAGGCGGTTGGTGTGAAAGAGCATGATGCAGGGGACAGGAAGAAATTGAAACAGATGATCCACTGTGGCGACCCCTAATGGGAACAGCCGAAAGAAGATGATGACAAAACATATGTCTCACAAGTTAGTCTGCTTTCCTGCTCCAGCTACAACTGCAGAGAACACAACTACTGCCAGACTGCTTCCTTACATACAAGAAAAATCCACGTTTTTCAAACAAGTGCTTAATAGTTTTCATTCCCAAAAGAAAAACTAAAAGCTGGTGTTTCAGAACACAAGGATCATTCAAAAGTAAAAAAAGACAGACAGAGTGACCAACCCTTTTGTAGGCTTCTGATCAAATATTTGTAATTTCATCAAAGGTCCAAATTTGTAGTAATTTAGTCTTACAAAATAACTTCTTATTCTTTACACAAAACTTTCACCTGTAACTAGCTCTGTGGAAAAAAGCCTCACTTCAGCTGGTTGCCCAATCTACAGCCCCTAGAAGAAGGGGGGAGCTGATGTCAAGTGCCTTTCTGTACTGGCATTTCAATAAATAATGTATACGCTATGCCAGACTCAGATCTCAACTGCATGCTGCAACACTTTGCACCTGGGACAACTGCACCCTTCTCTCCATCCTTGCTACAGTACTCGTAACAAGTAAATGTCCCAGCTTCTGCCCACTTATGCATTATTCATGCACAAAATACAAGGGCTAAAAGGTAACCATGGGAATGAAAGGCTAGGCTTCTTAAGATCTTTATAGATCAATAGTCTAGTAAGTAATAAAATAGAACGCGCCAGAATGCACCAGATAAATTTATGAATGCATGATAATTAAGAATTAATTAGAAGAAGTTAGATAAGAATAGAAAATAAGAATGAAAAATCATATACAAAGGAACAATGTTAAGATATTTGCATGGCTCAAAAGTATGTAACAAAATCTAGAATGCTGGGGATTTTTGCAAGAAGTGTTAACAAAGGTATTTTTATATCCCAAGTAGACTTCAAAGACTGTAGCCAACAGATGTCAGAGTTGCCATGAGAAAGTGGAGGGGTACTTGTAATGACACGTCAGATTATAAAAATACCCTGCAGATGTACCTCTCAATGGCCCAGACTTTTGCCTCATATTTTTGGTCTGTTCCTCTTAAAACTTGTTATTTTCTGGCAAATCACTGTGATGATCTAATGATTGAAGTCACTAAATAATTAAATACAGTTAAGTTTCAGACTTCAAATCCTTCAGAAAATGTAGGTTAACACAAATTCTGTTACTTTAGCTAATTTCTGAGTTTATAAGAGCAATATTTAAAAGGTGGCCCTATTTTTGAGCCTTAGTCCACATTTCTTGCACTAATAGGTTGAGAGATATGCCTACAAGGTATTCTGCCAGAAATGTTGGGATGCAAATTATTTTAACTAAAGGAAATTATTATTTGAGCTAGTGTATAGAAAATAAATTAAATTTAATAAATTAAATAAATTAAATATTAAAAATTAAACAAGGCTCTACCAAATTCAGCACTTTTGGCTGCCAAAAAAAAGCAAAAATCTGAAAAATGGGAATCAAAATCTCAATAAACTCTGACTTAAATATGCATGCTGTAAATGAGATAAAAAGGATTAGAGGGATTTTTTTACAAAAAGGAAGGAGCAAACTACATATAAATAAATGGAATTAAAAGTATCAGTAAATGCAGAAAAATGTTCAAGAGGAGGAGAAGTGAAAGTTCAGTAAGAGCAGGACTTGAACAATCTATATAATACTGAAGTGAATGAAAATTAAGAAAGAAATGCGTGTACAATGTATGAAAAAGTTAAATGCTTGGAATGGTCTTTTTTATAAGTTTGTGTATACCCATGTCACTTGTACAAAGTGTAACGATAATAAAGGTGTTAAAATGTTCACTCCAAACAAGTTTTTCAAAAAAATAGATGTCCTATATATAAAGCAAATGGTGACAAATAGTTTCTATTGCAGGTAGCAAGTACCTGTTTATAACATGCACTCATATGCGGACACTTACAGGCTTTTAATTTATGAAGGCTTTTTTCCACCAGTAAAGACCCACTCACTAAAGTTATTATTACTGAAATTCAAAGTATCATTTTTTTTTAGAATTGTTACATGAATAAATCTGCTGAGTAGAAATGTCTGATCTCAGTTTTGATTGCGTATTTGTTGTTCCCATTATACTGTGTGAAACTGAGAAAAAAAAACATAACCATGTACCAACAAGGAGACATTGTTCAGCTGATCTAAGCTATATTTAAAAGTGGTACAATACAATTTGCTGAGTAATGAAGTATGTGATTACACGTGTCACCTGCTTATGCTGTAAACATAAGAAATATATTAAAAGGAAAACTAATGTGGAAATATTTGTGAAATACTTTCCTGTATCAGGTTTAGCTTTTGTGTGAAATATTGCCTTTATGATTTGTATTGTCAGAAAAGTAATACCACTTTCTATTTATGGAGCTGAGAAGTTACAAGTCCATGCTTCCAATTACAAACTTCAAGGCGTAGGAGTGCTTTTTGGAATGCAAGCATATTTACCATGTCTCTTTGTTGCTACCAATATGTATTTGCACAAACTGAAGACAAAAAACAACAAACAATCTGAGAGCTATATATAGACGTGGTATAATACAAGAGCTGATTGTGTGATAAGGCTAGGCACTTGCAAATGAGCTTCTTTTATGTTGTCATCTATTGATCTCCACATTACACTGTGCAAATCTGAGTACAATACCTAAGCCTTGCAAGTACGTTTGATCCATTAAATGGTTCATTTGTGCACTGGATCTTATTCTGTTACTAAAAACAGGAGAAGGAAAGAATAACAGATAACCAACCCTTCCCCATATCATCTGTATTTCTAGTCTCATCTGTGTAAAAAAAATCTGCTTCACATTACTTCTGTGCTAATTCATCATCAGACTGTACGTGTATATTCTTCCAAATCTTTTCTGTCTAGGAGGTCTTCTGCAGCTTTGTAATTTCCTTTGTGGTACTTTGAAGATTCCTTTGGGACTCTTCCCATTGTTGATGGCATGTATATTAAGGTCTCACTTTTTTCTTAATATCATTCTGGTGATCATTTAAACATTTTTATCGTCTACCCTATTTTGTCTGTCATGTTTTCTTATGGTACATGGGTCTCCAGCAATATAAGATAGCAACATTCCATTTAATATATTTTCTAAATCCCTACCACATCAGTTGTACTGAATTTTACTGACTACTGACAGTGAATGTCCATTTTCCTGGATTTTATTACCTAATCACATCTGCTATCCAGTATAAGGCTACGTAATACAGGTACTCCAAATTTTTGTCCACTGATACTGTTAATGATTTAACCACAATGTACACTGCAGCAATACCACTTTATCTAGAATATGCCATCTTGTGAGATATTGAAATGATATAACTGTGTAACAGTACCAGCCTATGCCATGCAAATTATTTACAGGGCTTGTTGCAATGACTTAACACATTTACAAAATTTTCTTACACATGTCTGAGCCCAAACAGAGCACACATTTTTGAAAGGTTATTCAGCAGCAAACTTGACATGGTGAATTACACTGTTGTAGAGCATTGTTGTAATTTAAATTACAGTTCTTAATAAATATTTCCAGTAAACTGAAAAAACCAAGGCAATGACTCATTTCCAGTGAAATTCTATTTTTGTGACATATTACAAAACTTATCAAAATTCTGTCTTTATCATCTCATGATTCAGATTTCTATTACTAATAGAGATTTCAGCTTTACTACTTGCATAACATTACAGTTAACTGATGAGCTGACATATACTTAAAATAACTTACTTTTGTGACCAATAAAATGATTCAGTTCTGCATCAGCACTAATGTCCTACAGACAAAGGCTAATGCCTTGGGTGCCTCAACACACTGGAGTTTAATTAGCTACGATGGCTTTGGCTTTTAAATATAGGAAAAACATACATTTTTTTAAACCCTTACAAACCTATATTATCACTCAGTATACTAATCCTATATTTACTTTTCCCATTAAACTGTTTTATTATTGGACTGTGACAATAGACAACCTTCATACAACCTGAATCTACAGTAAAACAGAGTACAAACAAGGTCAATGTTACAAATAGTAGCTAAAGAAAATTTAAGGACAAGGTAATAAATAGGTGCAACAAAAAGGTAAGGCAGACATTAGTACAGTAAGTGTATGCTGAACAATACTCATCACAATCTGTAAATAATGTCTACTGGGAATGCACACTGACCAACAGACACTTTGGCTTCCTCAAAGAGATCTTATTAGATATGGTCACAGCCTCTAATGGCCATACCTGTATACCTTAAGCTTTGGAAGCTTGCCAGCTGTTGTGCCCATGGCAAGATATAACCCATACAGCTAGAGCTACTGTAGCAGTGATTTATTCGAACAAATGCTGACATGGTAAGTTTACTTACACAACTGTACTTTCAATGAACATGTTTGAGAAATCTTACCCCTGTAATTAATAGGTGTTACTTATGCTAAGCTGGTATGTGTTGCACTCGCATTTTAATATCATAGTCAGAATTAGTGTCTCTGATAGTAATCAGTGGACTTGCCTCAATCAAACATATAAAATACAAAGTTGCTATAACAAACACTATAAGTTAACATGAACCTTTACAGAAAATGCAGTTTAGAAAAAAAATGAAAATCAAATATTGACAGAAAATCAGAAGAGTGAGATGAAAATATTTCCTTCTCTGTAGTATTCTTAAGGTTTGAATAAAATGAAAAAAATTGTAATAAATAGGGTTAGGGATGGACTCTTAAGTGTAACCTTGACAGTGGATGGGAAATCAGAAGTTCACCCCGGGTCTGACCCTCATGTCTCTGATAGAGACACACAGTGATGACCAAACTAACAAACTCCCCCCACATAATCTCAAGAAACTTCCTAACATACCCCCTCTTAATAAATACTCATGATAAATAAGGACAGAATTGGGTTGGTTTGCATAGCTTGGCTTATAAAGACCCTGGTGGTAGTTAGCCTATTATACACCTGTAAACCTCATAGCTTTGACAAATGCCCAACACAAGAAAGGGTTGGAGAGTTCCCTGCCAAAACATATGCACGTAGCTTATTAAACTTTTCATTTCAAAACACTTCCCAAAGTAATTTCCAAGATTGCAGTACTTCACTTAATTGAGACTTGTTATATGAGCACCCACATAATCAGGGCAGGCAGCAGTCTTTTAATATTAATGGCCAAAAAATGGCAACCTGATTCCTATGTATTGTAATGACTCATCCACTTTTAAAAAACTTCTATTTTCACTTAAGCACCTCAAGTCAAAAGCAAAAGGCTGTGTTCATTACATATTCCATGTTGATGTGTCTTTCGGCTTTTCCCGGTTAGGGGTTGACACAGCGGAACTCCGGTCTGCTAATGATTGGTAGTTGATTTTTACGTGCCGAGTTACCAGCCCTGACGCACAACCTTCAACGAAGGTACACCCATTCACGCATGTCTCCATGCAGAAGACGCTCTAGCTGAGAATCGAACTGAACAGCATCTTACTGTGAGGCGACAACGCTACCGCAGCACCACCACCGTGGTTAAGTACAGAAACTTCATGGTATTAGCAATGCCTCTGAAGAATCTGAGAGTTTCTCTCAAATAAGGCATATTAAAAATTCAATATTGCAACCTGATCATCATAATGAAAAGATACTTATCTCTAAGACTAATATACTGCTATTATTAATGAATAAATCAGCCCACTCATCATTTAGTACCCATCTGCCAAGTGAGATTTGAATCAGTTTAACTGGTAGAACTTAAAAACAGCAAATGGACTAAATTCAAAGTTAAATACGTTAATAACGAAGTGATGCAATCACCTACCTGCTCAACTACAATTATATATAGAAACTGAACCCCTTTTACCAAGGAGTCCAACAAATATAGCTGGCACTGAATACATTGGATATTTAAACTACAGTATTACATCAAAACACCATATCTGAAAACTGTCATCACTCACTAGCAAAGTCATCACAGGAAGGGTACATGGAAAAAAGTAACGTTCAACAAAAAGGAAATGCCTTAAGAGATTAACATGAGGGCTTACTAATGGAGGAGATAAGTTTTGTAGGAGAGAGACTATAAATTATTAATCTGTTTATACTATAAAATGTTTACAAAACTGATTGCGCAGATTTGACTTCATGCTTTAAATTCCACTCCTAGATCAAGGTTATGACCTCCTGCATGAACATTCTTTTCATCCAGCAAAGCAGAAATCATTAATTTTAAATCTGATTTAAGGTTCTGAGTATACCCTAGTCCAATCAGGCTTGAACTGTTAATTTGGCAGATAGAGGAGAGAGAGAGAGAGATGCATCAAAATCAATTTGATGCTCTGCTGCAATTCCAAATCAGGTACTGCTGTTTTAAGTCACATCTGCTCTATCAATTTCTTAACATTTTACAGCATAAACACCAGATTGTTCAAGTAGCTATCTCTCCTTTGAGTGGGATGGAACTATTGTGTGTCATCTCTGTTTAGATAGCCCTTGAGTATTTCTTCAGAAGGTTAAATGTCACTGCAGTTTTCTGTTTTCATTACTGATATTGCACTTTTTTTTGAAGATGTGCAATTCAGATTCTTACTTCCTTGTCCAACTCGGATATTCAGTAAGGTTTCCTACCTGACTTATTTGCTCTGTTTATCACTCTGTGTTATCACTGATATATACATGACTCTTGTATGACAGTAAGCACACAGTGCTGGGAGCTTCAAGTTTCACCAGTGAAATAAATTGTGCACAATGATGTTTACTGTATGCTTGCATAAAGTGATAAAGTAATGGCACAGCATATGCAAAATGGGATGGGGTCTGTAATGCAGATAAATTTGTGTTTTATTTTTATTGTGGAAGTGTATATTTGCACTTGTAACCTGATCACACTGAGCAGAGATTGTGTTATTTGACCATTGATAGACATTTAAGTGGAAAATTTATTTGGATTTACTCTAAAAAAATTGGTTAGGCAATTATTAGTGTGGATGCATGGAAATCACAGAAATTAATCCCTCCATGTTATAGTAACAAGTAAAGTAGTTAAAGAAAGCACTTTAAATGTAGCTCCAGTCTATAACATGCTAGGTTTGATTCAGGGATAAGGAATTTTTTGTATGACTTTCTAGGTTTCATTAAAATTATCCTTCTCTTCTCAAATGCACATTACATAAAAGCACAGCACATCCTGCAGTAAAGTTGCCTAGCACCATTTCAGGCAGTAGTCAAAAAAACATAAAATTGCTGTTGTACATTGAGGAAAGTAGCTATTCAATACCCAGTTTTGAGCTATATTTAAAAAATTGCAAATAGTGCTGTCAAAAGGCTGATCAAACATGTTTTATAACCACTGATCAATGCAGTGTGGAGATTAGTGATAATTGTGATAATGATCATAAATGATGGGAGAGTGTTAAGCGTAGTTTGGGTCTAAAAGCCACAGAGCTCCAAACAAGGACTAAACTAATGTCCTTTATGTTTCAATATTTCAACCTCCAGGCTTTGAAGTAGCACAAAGAAAGCAAGCATAAAGTAATTTCTTTGATACATACTTTACAACCAGTTTATAGTCTTTGTTAGACATTCCAACTTGGCAAAAGAAGCATTAAGGTCACTGAGCATATGCCCATTTAAGAAGCACTGTTACAAAGCAAAAATATTAGTCACAGCTCAGAGTAGAGCTTGGCATAGCAATTACTACAGAAATGGATTCGATCCAGTCATTACTCAGCTATTAAAAGCAGCACTTACATCAGAAAAAAAATGTCAATTATGCTCATAGATTATACTATTTGTTAACTCACTAAAGTATCAGTGACTAATAATGATATTGCACTAGTTGAAATGCCAATCAAGTATTTTTTTCTATAGGGGATGGAGTACTTGAAATAGGAATGATTCTTGTTTTTATTGATTATACACATACATATACATACACAAAAGCACAACATGTATATATCAGGGTGCCTAATGCTACTGGACTGCAGGACTGCAACCCCCCCCCAGCTATAAAAGAAAAAACAAAATAAAAACAGAAAAATGAAATAAAAAATTATACAGAGTCCTGGAACCAGAACTACATGCATGCATGCAGGAATCCGGACTGATTAAACAGCAGTCCAGGTTAGGAAGAAGGCATCAGACTACAGAGTTGCCCAGATGTCTGTGTGGTTACAACAGCATAGACTGGAAGGGGATCTGCAGGCTGGATAGCTGCTATCGTGGGAAGGACTTTACTTTTGTAAGTCAACAGAGCTGGGCTGGGACTTTGAAGCTACTGCAGGAAGGTATTTTGAAGCTGACAAACAGACTCTAAATGTAGGTGTTGTGTATGTGTGTGTGTGAAATGCCCAAGTTAAATATACCTGGCAGCAAGAGAGAAACTCAGGAAATATACCTGGTGACTAGAGAATAACTTAGGCTCAAATCTTGTACCTTGGGTGCAGGTAGCAAGAGGCTGAATTTCCTACCCACCACCACTAGTGGGAACATTTCAGATTTTTGTCTCATATTTTGTTCTGTTCCTCATAAACTCTGCGGTTTTCTGGATTTTGAATTCACTAAATAATGACAGGCATTTGAATTTCAGACTTCATATTCTTCAGAAAGTACATGGTAACACAAAATCTTTTATTCTAGCAATTTTCTAAGTTTATAAGATAAATATTTGAAATTTGTCCCTATTTTTGGGGCTGTATTCCCCCATTACTGGCTTTGTCCAGGTTTTTTGTGTTAAGAAGGTGAGAGCTATTGTAAGAACTGAATTCACTGAATATGTTTGGGGGCTGTATACCCCCATTATTGGCTTTGTCCAGGTGTTTTGTACTAACAAGCTGAGAGGTATGGTGAGAACTGAATTCACTAAATGATAGCCATTTATGTTTTAGTCTTCCTGTCTTTCAAGAAACAGCTGATATGGCATAGTGGTATGTTGCTCTGACTGCAGTGTACAGGGTCCTGGGTTCAAGACCTAGCAGTGAAATGCATGGTGGTAACACAGCATTTTATTCTAGCAACTTTCCAAGATTATACAAGCAATGTTTAAAATGTGTCCCTGTTTTTTTGGCTTTTGTCCCCCCCCCCAATAAATTTTGCCTTTTTCCAGATTTCTTGTGCTGCAAAGTTCAGAGATACAGTTGAGTGTCATGTGAATTTTACAAGGAGCTGACAGCTTCAGGGGAAGAGAAGTTTAGTGCTGCTTATGCTGAGTTGGCTTGCGTTGTTAACAGCACAACAGGAAGGGTACTTGCTTTTGATGCAGAAGGCTGTGGGTTCTACTCCCACAGTATGAAGATGCATTGCTGATAGTGTACTGTGTTGTACCTTTAAAGGGAGTGTATGCTGCAGTCCTGAGAATGCCCACTTTGGCAGAGATACCTAATAACTATGAACCTGTTATCAGTTTGCCATCCTTTCCCTATTGCAATATTACTAGCTTATCATTTTTTTAGTGTAGCATAGGCAATTTATTCCTCAAGGGCAAGATGCACTTTATTTGTAGATGAAACAATGAAATATAAAGTTGTTTGCTAGCAGCAACCTCTTCATTAGTTACAGATCTCTTTAATGTGGAATTATTTAGATGACTTTTACTTCTGCAGAGATTATGCATATTTACTGATTGGATTGTAGACGTTTGAGTAGACTTGTATGATGGAAATATTCTGAATTGGGCACTTTTGTCATTATTGGTGCATGCATTTTGTTTTGGTTACTGGAAAAATGTTCAAAACAATAAACTTAAAATGCCCTCTAACAACTGTACTGTATTATACAAGGAATATAATTTAATATAATCAGGAAGGTGTATCAAAGAAAACGTGTATGTTTTGTGTGCAAGGGACCTATTTGAAAACAGCCAAAAGTTAATCTTTATTTGCCACTGGCCAGATGTAGTTTCTTTGAATGTGGGTTTCAATGCTGTTCCAATGAATGTGAGTTTCAAGAGCAGAGAAGTGTTAATGCTAAGTCTATTTTCATTGTGAACTCCATTGCTTTGTTTACCAGATGTCTATTAGTGTTTGTGCTGTAAAATGTAAAATAAAACTTTTAAATGAAATCCAAATCATTGTAGAAGTAAAGCACTATGCACATTGCAGTGTTTATGGCAAATGGGGTAAAATAGCCAATTAATGGGACATTGGAATGGCTGCAAGGGGAGGCCCTAGTCAACCAATATTTTGTGATGGAGGAAGGGCAGCAAACTCAAAGACAGCCCTGGCTGAAGTATATTTCTCAACTATCCAGATTTTTGCAGAATGAATAGATTTTTGCTTCTTATTTTTGGTTTGTTCCTCATAAAATTTTTGGTTTTCTGGCAAATCATTTAGGAATGAAGTCACTAAATAATGACGGACATTGAATTTCAGACTTCATACCCTTCAGAAAAAAGCATACTAAAGCAAGACCTGTTATTTTATCAATTGTCTAAGTTTATGCAAGAGCAATTTTTAGTACCGTTTGTATGTTCCCCCAGTATATTTGGCCTTGCCCAGATTTCCTGCCTTAATAGGTTGAGAGGTACACACAAATAAATTGCTTTATAGAATTAGGTATATCCAAACCTGTCAACTGTCTCCGATATTTGCTAGAAATGTTGCTCTCCCCCTAATAATCCCTCCGCAAAATTACAATTTTGGAAGAAAATGTGGGGGGTTTACAATTAATAAATAACTGTAATGGTCAGAGTTATAGATTACTTTTATTTCAGAAATACATGTAGAGTCTATTATTTTCTCAGCTGCTCAAGTTAACAGTACTAATATTAAAAAATATAAAAAAATATTAAAAAGGTGTCCCTTCTTTGACAAGTTCCCAGCTGTATTGTGTGGCTATTTTATATTTTTGCATCACATTTTTGGTCCATTTTTCATAAAATTGTGTTTTTCTGGCAAATTTTAGTGGCAAATCATTAAAGACTGACGTTAGAAAATAATGACAGACATTTGAGTTTCAGATTTCATACCCTTCAGAAAATTCATACTAATGTAAGACCAGTAGGTTTCTAAGTTTATAAGAACAATATTTAAAAATTGTCCTTATTTTTGGGCCTTTGTCCCACTTCTATTTATGGCTTTGTTCAGACTTTTTGCTCTGAGGTTGAGAGGCATGACAAATGTGTCAATGCCATCACCGTCAGCCAGAGACATTTCAAATTGTGACATACTTGTTGCACCCCACTCCCCCATGTAGTGACTCTGGATGTGTCTAAGCAAGGCAAGGAGCAGTTATGCAGTGTAAGTGTGCAGAGGATCCCCCCATCCAAGGTACACACAAGTACTACAGTGGCTTTTCATCTATCCTTGATTTTGCAGAATGCTCTGGTTTTCTGTCATATTTTTATACTGCTGATTTATGCTTCTTATTATTCAGAAAATGCATGTTACGGTGGCTGTGGTGGTGCAGCGGTTAGCATTGCCGAATCACAGCAAGAGTTCTCTGGTTCAATCCTCGGCTGGGATGCCTTCTGTGTGGAGTCTGCATGTCTTCCCTGTAGTCATGTGGGTTTCCTCCCACATCCCAAAGACATGCTGTAGGTAGATTGGACACTCTAAATTGGCCCTAGGCATGAGTGCATGCATGTGTGTGTGCCTTCTGTGGAAGGTTGGGTGCTGGGCTGGCAACTCAACACTATAAAACTCCACTGCCAATCATGAGTGGACAGGTGATTCACTGTGGTGACCCCTAACCGGGAAAAACTCAAAGAAGAAGATTATTCAGAAAATGCATATTGTTGCTGTGCCTGTTGCTCTGTGTTTAAGTAGCTATGCTTTAATGGCCATCAGGTAAGCTTATCTGAGATTGTAAGATGCAAGTATGTTTTAATAAGCATACAGTTAAAGAATTGCCAACACAGACAGCCTTTTTGTTGTTGTCATGCAGATAATAGTTACATAACTAGATAACGTATAAGCCTTGGGTATTGAAATGCATATGTCAGTATTTGTAATAAAGTACAAGATTACAGTATTTTCAGATGCTCATTGCATTTGTTGGAGACTTACAGTCATCTTTGCAGGCTTTACCCGTAAACTAAACAGAATGCCAATCTATCATGTGTTGTCCATAACCTGTGCAGTAATCCTTTAAGCAATGTATCTTGAGCTTGTTTCTTGTTTTCTGTTCAACTTTTACTTTAATCATGTTTTCCCCATGAAACAAGTAGATAGTTGTTGTCAGACACCAGGTCTTTTATGGATAAGAAACATTTTTACAAGTGAGGGTATCACAGAGATTGCTACTTTCAGCATGTTACTTGTTACTTTTATAAAGCTGAATATAAATTTGAATTAGAACTGCAGTGAAAGGAGAAGTGGTTTGAGTTGATTGCTGCTTGTTTTTTTTTATGCTTGATTTTGCCTGGCATTCCATGTATTTAAAAAGTAATTTATTTTTTCATGCCTCACAACCTTTTTGTTTACATCTAGATATTAAGTAAGCTGTGATGTAGCCAATACATTGAAATATTTTTTTTTCTTCTACACTTCATTTTGTCTTGATTGGACTTTCATAATGATGGTTTGGCACCCAGGGCAGCGTATTTAAAGTCCCAGTTTTTGTGGTTCAGAGCATAGCCCCGCCCCTTCCGATTGGCCATGCCTCTTCATGTTGGCCACACCCATTCAGCTGTCTCCTGCAGCCCCCTTTGATTTGAAGTCACCAGCCACCACTGGTATATATATATATGTGTGTGTATATTGTGTCGTGCATTATTATTATTACATTAACCCTTTTTCTTAAACATTCTAAACTATTCAAATAAGGTAAATAACTTTCTTAAACTACGTCCAGAATATTGCAGTCATTTTAAAGTTGTAAAGTAGGATGAAGGCAAGGGAGTTTCATACATTTATGTAACCTATCTGTAAACATTCTGCAAAAATGTTAATTATATTAGCAGTATCACTTCAGTTACAAACATACAAGGTGAATAGAAGACAGAGCTTCCTTAACCAGAAGGAATAGATTGTGTGATATCCTTAAAAACTCGCACCATGATGGTGCTACCTTCTTATAAATGGTTTTAAACAGATGAATATGGTACTTCATTCTAATGAACATCATAATGGCGGTACCTTCACAAAACATTGCCTTTGCACTGTGGGCATGCTTTCACCATATCTAAAAACACTACAAATGAAAACCTCAGTACTATTTTAAAACAGGCATACAGATTGGACAGCCCAACAAAAGTGCCCTTTGTAAATTGAGCATATAGCAATAAGAAAAAAAAACAGCTACTAAATCACCAATGAGCAACCAGACTTTCTACTGGCATATGCTGAGAGACAGAGCAAAATATGAAAATAAAATCAGGTCCATTCCTACAAAAGTAATGAAACAGAAACATACCTTGTTTTCCTTGTATTTTGCACCGTCCTTAAAAAAAAAAAAAAATCACTCATTTTAACAATTAAAAAAACACAGCAACTGAGATTCTCTTTTCTCTGTTGCCTCTCCTGCACTTCACTGATTTACCGTCAAAGTGTGAGAACGCAAGTTCCGTATACATATGCAATGTATCAGCATACAGAAGATAGTGCAGAATAACACTAAAGTGCAGTTTTACAAAGACATTTATGAACAGCAGTTTCTTTCTTTAATAATATCACTGTATAATAGCAGTAATCCACTCCTGTGTGGGGGTATATCAGGATTTACCCACAGCCACCTTTGTTTAACCACTTGGGCTTCACTTTCATGATCAAACTACACACAGTAATAGATTATTGTTAATTATATAACTGGGAACAAGTGTTAAGTAATTAAATTAATACTCAGATATCTATTACCTATTGCCATGCCACAACTATCCCTTTGACATGCATATATGATAAATTTTCACATGCTTCATTTCATTAATATTAGGAGGTACATAAAACACTTTTCTTTCCACTTACTTGCTTTCTTCCCCATCTTATTTAAATTGTCTCATGCATGATGTTCTTTTATTTCTCTTAGTATATAGTAATAAGATTGCAAGACTCACCCCCTAAAACAATCATTTGAGCCATTGGCAATGACAGCCAAATGGCTTCTGCAAAAATGAAAACTGGAATTTTTACAAAAGCAAGGATATGAGCCAATAGTTATAAAAGAGAATGCAATGCACAAGGAAGTGCTTACTTCATACCTTTACTGTTACTGCTTACAATCATCATCAGCCCCCTCTTTCCCATTTTTCTACATGGGGTCGGGGTATCATATTAATTGTTGCCATCTCTCTCGATTCAGTGCCACACTCCTGTCATCTTTGACACTCATGTCTGACTGTCACAGATCTTCTTTCACACAATCCAGCCACCTCTTTGCTGGGTGCCCTCATTTCCTCTTACCTTCTACCTGTCTGTTCCAAATCTTCACCAGATCATCTTCTGCTTTTCTGCACATGTGTCTGAACCACTATAATCTGTTTTCTTAGATCTTTTCTGCAATTGGAGCTACTTTGGCTTCTCCTCTTATGTGCTCATTTCTTTGTTTGTCCCACATTGTGCATCCTACCACCCTTCTCATGTACTTCATTTCCATCACATCTAGCTTCCTCATCTGCTCTGCCTTTACTACCCAGGTTTCTGTACCATACAGTAGTACTAGTCACACCACTGTCTTGTACACCTTACTTTTCAGCTTCTTTGGGCATTCGTCTGTCACAGACTATACCTGAGACTCTATGCCAGTTGGCTATAGCCTCTCTGATTCTAGCTTTGACCTCGTCATAAAGATTTCCCTTCTCAACCACTCCTCCCAGATACTTGAAGCTGTATACCTGTTTCACGATCTTTCCTTCGATCGTCTATCTCAGTTCCTTCTGATTTCCCAGTTAGTTGCCATTACCACCGTCTTATCTGTGCTTGGTTTCACCCATGTGTCTTACGTTTTGAATTCCATTCCCCTATCCTTTGCTAAATTTCTTGCTCAGATTCTGCCTGTAATGCCACATCGTCTGCATACAGCAATTTTGTTGATCTGTCCCCTCCAATCTGTTTGCTAATGCAGTCCATCACCAGTATGAACAGCAGTGGGTTCAGAGCTGATCCCTGCTGTACAACCACTCCAAAAGGGAACCCCTCTGTGAGGCCAAACACTGTTCATACTTGAGTTATTGGGTCCTTGTACATAGCCTGCACTAATTCTGCCAATGTTTCTGGGACTTAGAACCACAGCAGTACTCCCAAATCAGCTTTCTTGGGACCTTGCATATGCTTACTCTAAGTCTAGGCATGCCCAGTTGGACTCTCCTCATCTCTAGCTTCTTCTTTATTATCTATCTCACTGCAAACATCAGGTCAGTTGTGCTTCATCCTGGTCTGAATCCAAACTGAATATTTCCCATCTTACTTTCTACTGCACTGCGTATCTGTCTATCAGTCAGCCTCTCCAGAACTTTCATGCAATGTGATAGGAGTTTGATGCCTCTGTACTGCCCACAGTTGTGGATGTCCCCTTTGTTGTTGTATACCAGCACAAGTATGCTTATTCTCCAGTCATCTGGGATACACCTTTCTCTCCACACTGCTAGGAGTACCCTAAGGAGCCATTTCTCCCCTATCTCACCCAGCATTTTTATCACATCTGCTGTGACCTCATCTGGGCCTGCTGCTTTCCTGACTTCATTTTCCTTAGTGCTGTCCTTACTTCTTCTACGGTGGGCTGATCTTCTATTACTGTAGGCTGTTTCTAGGGCAGCATAGCTTCTGCTAGGTTTTCTTTATTCAGAAGATGCTGGAAATACTCCTTCCATCTGTCTTTGATGCCCTGTGGATTGGTGAGCAAGTTGTTGCTGGCATCCCTTAGGAAGGGTGTTTGACTATCTTCTTTATCTTTCTGCATTTGCCTTGCAAACTAATATAGTTTCTTAGTGCCACCTACTGAGTCACTTTCCAGAAATTGTTAGAGTGCCTCTGATCCCCTATTCTTTGCTATTGCAACTCCTTTCATAGGTTCATACTAGGCTATCTGCCCTAGGGCATTTATAAGCCTAGCCAGAGTATGTTTGGCTTTCGCCACCCATTTTAAATTAATTTTGCTATGCCCTTTTTCGAGGTTAGTATACTGTGCCTCTGTCTAACAGTGAAGCAGAAGTGATACCCGGGGTAAACCTACGATCTCCCATCCACTCATCAAGATTCTTCTTGAAAAGAGTCAATGAGGGACTCTGCCTAACCTGGACTGGGATTTTATTCCAGAGTGAAGGGAGCCTCTGGGTTATGAATCTGTCCCTCCAGCATGTCCTATTTATTTCAGTGCTGAGGTTCAAGTCTCTCGAGCGTGTAGCTCGATGGGATTTGGATTTTTTGAGGTGCAGCATGTCCCTTAATTCCGGGTTGGACATGGCCTTATACGTCAGGCACAGGTCACCTCTGAGCAGGCGGTATGCCACTGAGTAGAGCTGGAGTTTCTTTAACCGGGCAGCATATGGCATCTGTTTGAGCCCTTTGATCCTCTTGGTGAGGTACTTTTGGGGTCTTTCCAGTTGCTGCAGGTGTTTGGTAAGGTACATCCCAAAAAAGGCATTGTACTCAATTATGGGCCTGATGAGGGATGAGTAAAGAGGCACGATGACCTCCCCTAATCTAGATGTGAATCCCTTCATGATTAGGTGGGCTATATAAAATGTTTTTCTAACCACTTTGGCCACGTGGTTGTCAAATGAGAGATTGCTATCAACTTGGGTCCCCAGGTCCCTAATTACTTCTTCTGTACTTAATGGATTACCACCTATGTGGTAATTTGTGGGCACTTTCTTTTGCCAAAGGGATGACTATACACTTTTTGGCGTTTAGCTTGAGGCCATGGCTCTGGCACCAGTTGTCTGTTTCTACGAGGCCCTTTTGGAGGATGCTTGTGTCGGCTGGAGAGTCGATTATGGTGCCCAGTTTGCAGTCATCTGCGAACTTGGTCAGCCACAGTCCTTCCATGTTGGCCTGTACCTCCGAAAAATATATACCAAACAAGAGAGGTCCCAGGACTGAGTCTTGTGGGACGCCACTTGTAACTGGTTTGGAGTCTGACATGGCTCCAGCAATTCTAACCATGTGGGTTCTGTCCTTGAGCCAGTTTGCAACCCATCTAGTGACATAGGGGTTTATATTTAAGCTGGTGAGCTTATCTATAATGCCCGAGTGGGGTATTGTATCAAGGCTTTTGCGAGGTCCAGATAGGCTGTGTGGACCACCTTCCCTTCGTCAATGGCCTTGGTGACTGTTTCAAAGAAGTCAACCAGGTTTAAGAGGCAGGATCTGCCCTTAACAAAGCCAAACTGGATAGGATCCAGTGTCTGTAGGTCCCCAATATCTTTATTTATGAGGTCCATGATGATCCTTTCCATAGCTTTGCAGACCAAGCTAGTCAGGCTTATGGGGTGATAGTTTCCAGGGTCCATTGAGGCACCACCTTTGTGGAGAGGGACCACTGTTGCTGTACGCCACTCTTTGGGTACATATCCTGTAGTAAGGCTGGGATTGAACAGTAGTTTTATGTTTGGGTTTAGCTCTTCTTGGAGTTCATGTAGGACGCAGCCTGGGACACCGTCTGGTCCCATTGATGCTGTGTTTTTTGCTTTGGAGAGGGCGGCTCCCACCTGAGCATCTGAGATGTCAGGGGGGTAGCACTCTGCTGGGATAGATATTTGCCCTTTTGGTGGGGGGGGGGGAGAAGTTTGCACTGAACCTGTCAGCTAGGATGTTGGCAATGTCTGTGGGATCAGTGTATTTTTTGTCATTTTGGACTAATTCTGAGTATATCTGGGAATTCCCACCCAGGTTCCTAACATAACTAAAGAAAGCCTTGTGATTATCCTTAGTGTCCTGTGCAATTTTTCTCTCGAAGCTGGCCTTTGACGATATGATCTTAGCTTCATTAGCCAACTCATATTCCTTCCTAGGTTTTTTCTATCTCCCACTTTTTCCTGCACTTATTCTTTCTTTTCATAACTTTCTGGACTTCTGCATTCCACCACCAGCTTTCCTTATGTACCTTATTTCCATAACTGGCTCAGCCACATGTCTGTTCTGTAGTCCTCACACATGATGTTTTTAGGCACTGCCATTCTTCTTCAACTCCACCTATTTCCTCCTTTTCTTGGAGAGCTAGAGCCCTGAGTAATTCCTTGAACTGTTGTGCTTTCTTTTCAGTCAACTTCCAGGTCTTTAGTCTGGTCACTGTTAACCTTAGATCCTTCTCTGACCACTGTTTGCAGTTGATTGTGGCAACCAGTGGTTTATGCGGTGGGCTGACTATTTCACTGGGGATGGCTTTGCAATCATTGATTCTACCCCAGTTCCCTTTCCTTAATAGGAGGAAGTCTACCGGAGTTGCATGTTGGCCACTCTTGTATGTGATCTTGTGACTGTCTGTCTTTCACAACCATGTGTTGGCTACTATCAAGCTGTTTGCCAGACAAAAGTCTAGAATGGCCTCCTCCTTTATTCCTATTGCCCCACTCATGTGGACCCAGACAGTCCTCATGTCTTGTTCTGTGTGTCCCAATATGTGCATTCAAGTCACCCATTATCAACACCAATTCTTGTCCTGCTTTATATAGTAGGTCTTGCAACTGCTGTCTGAATGCACTCTTCTCCTCACTATCACAGCCCTGCTGTGGGTCACTGGCTGAAATTATTAATAGTATCCTATCCTTACACTGCAATCTGATTCCCATTAATCTGTCACTAATTCTGGTGATATCCCTCACTGTCTTCTGAAGCCTCACTCTCAGTAAAATTCTCACACCATTTCTAGCCTGTCCCCATCCTGAGTAGTAGACTCTGGATCCCAAGCCAAGTGGCTTTGCTGCTCTGTCCTTCCAACTTGTCTCTTGTGTACATAGGACATCCAGCATCCTCCATTTCATCATGTCATCCACTACCAAGCTGCATTCTCTCAGTGACACTACATTAAGTGTAGCAATTCTCAGTTCATGTTTGGCAGGTTAATTGGTTTTACATCCAGCTTTCTCTCATCAGAGCTATCCTAGGTAACCCATGCTGGACAACTAGACACTGGCCAGCCAGTAGCCTATTCATCCAGGGCTGCTGGGCATTCTGGAGGGCACACACACTGGCCATATACCCCTCCCACCATTAACATGGGTCCCTGGCATAGGTCGGAGTAGGCAGGGTCCTCAACTTACTAATCACTTGTAAATACCCATGCCCATTTTGGTGACATTAGTCAACATGACTGAATCACCTAGAGCCATATTTTACACTGTTGAGTGGCTAGTCCTGCCACAGCACACAGTCTATGATCCGTGTTCTCCTATCTTGAGGATACTGCATACCACAGTAGATGCCCAAAGCGGTTGGCCTGCACAACTCTTTCCCCTATGGAGCACCATGTAGAGTCTGTGCTGTTGCCCACAGATTCATTCATTGGTGAGTCTGAGATGGAAATACTCAGCATGTTTGTTTTTTTCCAGAGGTGGGAGGAACCCCACACAGACACAGGGAGAACATGCAAATTCCAAACAGGCATTGGTCGGAGGTCAGGACTGAACCTTGTACCTTTTGCACGGAAGGCAAAGGCCTTAATCATTATGCCAACTGGTTTCCAGTACTTACAATAAGTACACACATACATACACACCTTTAAAGTGCTACTATACCTCATTGATATACACAGAATACACAACAGATAAAATCTATTTGTATATAATCCGTACCATTCGTAATTACTGTGTAATTTACAATGTCCAACACGTGCTGCATTTTACCTCTTTAGTAACACTCCTGTTGTAATTGTATTTCAGGAAATTTGCCAGTGAAAAGCCGTGTTGATGCCTTTTCTGTTTGTATCATAAATGTGCTCACTTATCCAGATATCAAATATATTTTGTTATATTGAAGTCTGGCAGAAACCTGAAACAATAAGCCATGTCTGTCAGTTAAAGTCCATTCTGTGGTGAGGTTAGTAAATGGCAGTGAGTAAACAGAAACCCCACCATCTAATACAGTTTCTTAATCCAGACCTATTTTTAATCATTGTATCACCTAGATGTTGCTTATTGTTTATAATCCCCTCAGATTTTTCTTCATTTCCATTTGTTCCACTGCCACAGACAAGAAAGGCCCACCATGTTTTTCTTATTCAATTTCACATATTTCCTAAGGAAATTGTCTTTGGCTTACATAATATAGAATAAACAGGGGTCCGAACAGAGAGATGATAAAATCAGCAAGCAAAGGAGAGTAGTATTGCTGGAACTGAATTCTTCTTCAAGTCTTGGTCAGTACTTTCACAAGGTAGACCCTTTTTTTACAAAATCTCACCAAGACAATACCAATATATAAACTATTTTATATAGCATAAGTAACTGACACAAGTAGAATAAAATATAAAAAAGACAGCTGGGTGCAGAGCTCCCAGGACAAAGTGACCAATCCTAGAAGGCTCACTGGTGCCACGTCTGGAAAAAATTACAGTGTAGAATGCTCAAGACACAAACATTCCTACAACTGGGTTAGGTCAAGCTCAGGAGGATACCCCCATTGTACAACAAAGTAGTAGTCCACAAAATCGTGTCTATATCAAGTTATCGAAATCTTACTACATCGAATCACTAAAGGTCGACCTCTAGTGATCGATGTAGTAAACATCAAATAACGTTTAAAAAAAACAAACAAAAATAAAAACTAACTAGCGTAGGCAGGGGGCAAGCCCCCCTGCACCTCCCACACCCCCCTACTTAAATATTCCAACTCCGAGACTGCACTACATTGAGGTAAATGGAAATCTCCCCCTACGGAGATTTCCATTTACCTGCACGATGTTCTGCGCTTTCGATGTTGTGGTGCCGACAATATCAACTTCGATATTGTTGGCTTTCGACATCATGAAGTAGACGCACAAAATCTGACAGGCCAAAAAAGAGCTATAAAGATGATAGAGTGGACTATGTTACTATTATACAATAATCCCAGAATGTCTGGACAGAAGATATAAAAAAAGATTAAGAAAAATCAGAGGAAAGAAAAATACTTAGTCAAGAAAAACTGTCAAAAGCTTCAAATGCAAAATCGTGTTCATTAATTCAACAGATTCTTGAAAAGCATTATATGGATCAAGAAACCCTGCACCATTTGGAAAAAGTGGCTGAGGAAGTGCAAAAAATAAGAAAGAACAAAATTTAAAGATTTTGAAATGTATAAAAAATATGGACATGGGAAAGAAAGAAAGATTGTGTGGTTGTTAGGATTAGGGTGCGGGTTAGGTGAATTAGGGTTAGGGCGTGGGTTAGGTGAGTTAGGGTTAGGGCATGGGTTAGGTGAATTAGGGTTAGAGCGCGGGTTAGGTGAATTAGGGTTAGGGGCGGGTTAAGTGAGTTAGGGTTAGGGCGTGGGTTAGGTGAGTGTGCGATAGTAACGGACCTTAGGGTTAGGGTTTGGGTTAAGGTAAGTGGATAGATAGTAGTGTATGTATAGTTTAGTGTAGGGTTAGTTGTAGGATTATAAGTGTATGTGTGTGTATTGATGTTTTTTAGGTGTACTTGTGTTGTGTGTATGTGTTTCAGAATAGCAAATTTTTTCCCAAGGAAAAAATTCACTGTTCTGAATGTTCGATATTATGTGGTTTAGATATTTTAGGTTCGATGAAATAGCGTTCGCTATTTTCATCTTTTGATAACATGATATAAATGTGTATATGGGGTAAGGAATGGCTTTATCCTACATACTGAGCCCAGTTTTCTGTTAATGATTTTGATTGTTTTGTTGAAGTGCACATCAAACTTAATTGTTGTCTATAATAACTCCTAGCAGTTTTGTATGGGCATCTGGAGAGATTATAGTACCGTTATTAGCCTTAATGGAGAGAGATAATGCCGTGGACCTTTGCATGGGGGTGAAAAGTAGGAACTTTGTTTTATCAGGATTTAGAATCAGACAGCAAGCGGCAAGCCAGTTCTCTACTAGACTGAAAGTACTCTGAGCTATTGATAGCAGCTCTGTATGCGAGGTGCCAGTGCAGATCAACGTTGAGTCATCTGCATATTGAATGCAGATGGCTTCAGGGATGACTTTGTGGAGGTCATTGATAAAAATGGAAAACAGAAGTGGTCCCAAGATAGACCTCTGTGGGACACCTAGAGTGTTGGATAGGAGGTTTGAGAGTTTGTTCCTGCATAAGATGGATTGGTGTCTATTATTTAGGTAGGATTCAAACCATCGGAGGGAGAAATTGCCTAGGAACACTGTTGCCAGGGTGTTGATGAGAGGATGGTGGTTAACCATGTCAAAAGCCTTGGAAAGGTCCAAAAAAGGGCTGAAGATAACTTGTTGTTCCTGTTATAGTTTATATCATTAGAGAAGGTGAGCAGAGCTGTGGTGTTACTATGATATGGCCTGAAGCCATGCCGGGAGTTAGCCAGTAGGTTGTTTTGGGTTAGAAAGTACAGGAGTTGTTTATGGACGCATTTTTCCATTACTTTTGCCAGAGGTGATAAGATGGCTATGGGTCTATAATTGAAAACTTAGCAGAGTTACCACCTTTATGGAGGGGTATGACACGAGATATTTTCCAGATAGAGGGGACTGAGGCTTCTGATATGGACCGATTAATTAGAATGGAAACGGTGTATGCTATGGTATCAGCAGCTTTTTGCAAATATTCAGCTGGTAGAAGGTCTGCGGCTAGGGTAGTAGGTTTTAATTTTTTGAGTAGTGAATGAATGAAAGATGTCGAGACTGGTTGGAAGATAAAGGAGGGCTGGAAGCTGGGAGTGCTATCCAGTGGGTTAGAGGAGTTAAGTGGTATTTGGCTCGCAAGGGCTTGGATGGTTTCAGTAAATAAATTATTAAAGGTGTTAGCAACATCCACTGGTAATTTATCAGTAGAGGCTGAGGGAGGTGGAGTGGTGGTTTGAAGTGGGTGCAGTAATTTATTTATCCCTGCCAGAATTTTTGGGTGTTATTTTGGTTCCCTTGTTGGAGATCGAGGTAGTAGTTTTTTATCTAATAGAATAGCTTGCTTTGTCTCATTTCTTAGTTGTCTAAATTTGGTTTGGTTTATAGGGTCTTTTGTAGCATACCATGTTGCCCATGCCTTATTTCTGACTATGATTTTTGTTTTAGTTTCTTTAGAGAGCCATGGGGCAGCTTTTGTTTTTACCCTCGTGGAATGAGCGGGAGCATGAGAATCGAGGATGGTGAGGAATTTCTTGTTAAATTGGGAGACAGCTTTGTCTAGAGGCAGGTGCTTTAGGGCAGCCCAGTTGCACACTTTATAAGTTCGTCCAGAAACTTACTAGGATTGAAGCTTTTACTATTTCTTATTGTTCTGTAGGTGGGCTGTTGAGAGTAATTAGATTTGTGCTTTCAGATAAAGGTAAGAAAGTGGTCGCTGAGGTCATCGGGGATGGCCCCCAAGGAATACATTTGGGGGTGACTATTGATTAGTATCCAATCCAGTATACTATTTTTTTGGTTAGGTTTTCCTATCCTGGTGGGGGTGGATATAACCTGTGTGAATCTATACAGGTTTACATGGGTGGTAGGAGATTGAGAGGAACAAGTGTTCCAGTCAATGTTAAGGTCTCCTAGTACTATGGTTTCTTGTGGATAGTTACTAGCTAACCACTGGAGGATGTCTTCTAGGGAATTGGTATTATTCCCTGGGGGAATGTACATGCAGACTATATTTATGCTTTTGTTTTTGTTAATTTGGAGCTTGGTAGCAATTATTTCTGCCTTGTTGACCTGGGGTGGTTGACTGGGGTCTAATGTGACATTTAGTGTAGATTTGAAGAGTACAGCTACACCCCCTCCCTTCCCGGTAGAGCGATCGAGTCTAAGTATATTATACCCAGGTGGTAGGATTTCATTATCTGAGGTTGATGGTTTCAGCCAGGTTTCAGTTAGGCATAGAATTTCAGGGGAATGGACTTGTAGGAGGGCATAGGGCATGTAAATTATGTACTTTGTTATTTATGCTCCAAATTTTTAGTTGGCAGACCAGGAGGGAGTTGGGGGCCTTATTAATAGATAGTGATTCAACTGGGTTAGTTGTAATGGAAGTTGCCTTATCTAAGGTGGCAGGGCCAGGGTTTGGATGAACATCTCCATCCATTGCCAGGTTATTGCATATAATTACTGTAACTTTCAAGATTTTCTTTATAAACTTTTGATAGTATTTAGATTTTGAGCTGATGTATCTGGGTCTAATTGGCTGATAGTGTTTTGTGGTTAAGGAGTTGGTAATAGTTGTAACTAGTGGGTAGCCTGTATTACTCAAAACATCTGGGCTAGTTTGATATTTTGGGTGATGAAATCCTAGGTGAGACTGATTTTCATAAATGGAGAGGAAGTATGGAAATAGCATGAGGGATAGCAGAGAGAGTAGTGACATTACTTTGTATGGTAACATGGTTGGAGGCTATATTGGTGTTATAGGCCTAAGACCCTCAGGATCTTGAGGTTGGATATTTACTGGGGGGGGGGGGGCTGGAGTAGTCTACACAGTGCAGTACTGATTGGTCCGGATAGGAAAGAAGGAGGAGTGGTAGTGGGGTAAGTTAGGCTGAGTAGAGGATTATTGATTGGTTCAGCCGGAGGAGGAGTGGTATAGTGGCTATAAAGCTAGACACAGTGGGGGTGGGTGGGAATTGGCAATAAACAAATGAAAACAGTTAACAAGACTGTCCATAGAAATTCATACAATATAACAGAAGTAAACTGGATACATTATTGTGCAGATAAATTTGTAAAAAGATAAAGTCTTGCCACAAAAACACAGGGCAGTAAGGGAAAGGGGTACTTACGTATTATCGCAACCAGATTTTCGCAGTAATGCAGGTTGCTTCCCGATGAGTAAAGTGGTACCGGTAATCTATTAAAAGGCATAGAAACAGTGTTTTCTTGACATTTTTTTTGTTTGTTTGTTTGGGCAGTTTTATGAGTTCAACATCTGGGAAAGTAATACTGCAATGTAGGTTTGCCCTTTACCGCCGCATGTCAATCAGCCTTTCTCCTGAGAATACCACTATTGCAAAATAAAACCAATCAAAGCAGTACTATCTCACGAAGAAAACCACCCTATAATCACCTATAAATATCAACCGGTATCATCCATTTTAAAAACCTTTAAGTGTTACTGCAATTCTGGCTTAAGATTTTCCTTTCATATATCTTCCTTAACTTTTAAAAAAGTTTTCAACTTTAATAAGTACTTTACCTGAAACAGTTTGCATGTCTCGTATTTCTATTAATTATTTCATCCATACAGTGAAAATACTGTAGAGGTAGAGCTACAAAATAATCCATTCCACATGAGGAACAGCAACTCAGCGAACTGAAGAAATTATTCAGAGCCAGTTGAACTGTCCGTGTGAACAGTACACAAACACAGGAAGAAAATTTTCTTGCTGTCAATATGTTAAACAACATATTACGCTAATTCCCACACTCCTTTCAACCCATCATATGTATTCACGCAACCGTGTTCACTGTATTCATTGCCCAACGTCCTTAAAGTATGCTCCACACAAACCTGATTTTAATCCCTTATTAGTCTTTCAAACCCATCACCAACATGACAGAGGACAAAAACAAGAGCAATTATCACATGTCGCAAATCTGGTTGCGATAATACATGAGTACCAGGAAAGGAAGGAGCAAAGTTAAATGCCAACATGGAAGTACTGAAGAGAAAAAACTATAATGCAATAGAGGCTGTTGGAAGAGTACAGAAGAAGGAACAGATCGACAAAAATAGATGTGATAAAAGCAACTTTTAGTATCAGAACAAACCAGGATCTACGATACACTTTTGCAAATAATAAACTAAAGATATCCTCACAGGCAGAAAAAAAACAGAAGATATGAAGATAAATGTAAAGGAAAAGTACAAAATAAGCAACTTATTGATGATCCAAAAAAGTTTATAGAGAATTGGGAAACAAGGCAAAAGGAACATAAATGCCACCAATAAAAGAATAAAGGGACATTCTGGAGAAATACCTATGAAGATCCTATGGAACATAAAGATGCTGAAAAGATAGAAGTACAAAAACAGTAAGAAGTTCCAATCTACAGAATATGAAATGGGATGAAGTAACAGCCAGAAAACTTGAAACAAAATTAATAAAAGCTCCTAACTGAAAAATCCCAGGCCCAGATGCAGTACCTAACTTCTTGCTAAAAGTATTAACATTTTATATGAAGATTTAGCCATGAGTAAGAAGTATTTACATGGGCCTCCTGACCAGATGCCAACCTGATTAGCAAGAGGAAAAATAATGCTCCTCAAGAGTGAATCTGTAAGATATCCTAAAAACTATAGACTGATGACTTGCTTTCCAATGTATAAACTACACTGGAATTGATGCCAGCAGAGTTTGTAGTCACTTAGAAGAAAACTAAATAATGGTAATAGAACAAAATGGTAACATAAGAAAGTCATATGGAACAAAGGATCATTTGTTGTTAAAGTCATAACAGAGAATTATAAAAATGGAAATAATCTAAGTATGGCATGGATAGACTACAAACAAGCATTTGATAACATCCCTCATTCATTGATAAAAGAGTGCTTACAAATGTATAAGAAATACAATACATTGATGAGATTACAGTGACCATGAAACAGAGGCAAACCACTTTACAGCTAATCCATGATAAAGGACAAATTATTATCCCAGGGATAAAAATTCAAAGATATTCCAGAGTGACTCTGTCACCACTGCTCATTTGTCTTGTCCTGAACCCCTTAAGCTGTCTACTCAACAGATTAGGTCATGGTTACAATTTGTCTCCCAGGCAACATCAAAGTATAAAGACTTCTCAATCTTTTTGTGGAGGACTTAAAACTGTATATCTCATCAGATGAGGAACTGAAAGCAGAACTGTAAGTGGTCAAAACTTTCTCAGATGTTATAAGAATGTCATTTGGTCTTGATAAATGTGCAAAATCAACCTTTAAAGCAGGAAAACTGCAGCACCAAGAAAACATCAGTTTGTGGCAAGAATGTTACATAAAAGAACTTGAGCAAGAGGGAGTATGTAAATATTTGGGAACTGATGAAGGATTAACAATAAAATATGACCAAGTGGGAATAAAACTTAGTAAGGAATATTTTAGAAGACTAAAATTAATATTAAGAACAGGCCTGACATATAGGAACTCCAAGTTATAAACCGATTTACTCTTCCTGTTCTAACTGACAATTTTGGGATGATTGACTGGCCACAAAATGTACTGCATCAGTTGTACGAGAAAACAAGAAAAATGCTTCATGCTTATCAAATGATTTATAAAAATCAGTGTATTCCAAGATTATATATTTCCTGTTCCGAAGGAGGTACAGGCCTCCTCGATACTGATTACATCTATAGATGTGCAGTTGTTGGACTGCATACATATCTGCTGACCTCACAAGATCCAAAATACAGTGAAAGTTTTAAAACATGAAGATAAGAAGTCTAAGATGACTTCTAGTGCTTAGTTTAGTAGAAGCATATTGGTGTCAAGTTGGAATGGCAAACAAACCAGAAGTAGATAAAAATCAGTTAGCAAATGAATGTGCCAAACAAAAAATATATATATATAAGGTAAATGATCAGATGAGAAGGCAAGACATGTGGAAAATGTAAGAATATAGTTGCAAATATAGAAAAATCCTGGAACAACCTCACATTGATCAGTATCTAATGCAGGAAAGTTGAATTTAAACCAAAAGATGAAAGGCTAATATTGGAAGCCCAGGATAGTGGACTACATACACACTGGTTTATAATGTACATTGAACATTTCAGAGAAACAGACAAATGCATGTTTTGTAGAATAGAATTGGAAATGGTCACACATCTTGCTACTGGGTGTGATACGTTAATGGCAGAAGGCCTGTATACCTGAAAGACATAATAATGTGGCAAGACTGTTGCATTCGGGATTCATAGATTCATAAACTCTTACTAGGCTAATGACCCAAAGGGCCTTTCTAAGCCTAGCCAGGTTTTCCCAACAGAATAAAGATGTTCGGCATTCAAATAGACACTGAGAGCCAGGCATTTAAAAGCTACCTCTGTCCATAAAGGACGTGGGTGCCAGACCAAGTGGAAATGTTATATTCCCCATCCACTTGTCCAGCTTGTACTTAAACTGGGTAATAGACAAACTTAGTTTTACATGGATGGGAAGCCTGTTCCATAGGAGGGGCAGTTTCTGGGAACACGTCCGTCTCTCCAGCATGTTCTATTTATGTTGCAGACAAAATTCAGGTCCCTAGACCTCATATTTCTGGTACTCTTTGACTTACGATTATGTAGGAGATTCATGTGCATGGGGTTTGTGGATACCTTGTAAGGCAGGCATAAATCACTCATCAATCAAAACAAGACTAAGTAGAGGGAAAGGGCTTTAAGGCACTCTGCATAAGGCAGGTTTGGTACACTTTGTATTCTTTTTGTAAGGAACTTTTGAGGTCATTCTAGTTGCTGCATATGCCTGGTTAAGTTCATACCAAAGGGACCATTTTACTCTATGATTGGTCTGATAAGGGTAGAGTACAGTGAGATAATGACTCTTTGGACCTAGATGTCATGCCCTTACTTATAAGTTGTGCAACATAAAGGATTTCCTCACCACTGTGGCCAAGTGGTGGTTAAAGGTAAGGCTGTCAATGCACATACACAGATACCTGACTGACCACTGGATCAACTCTTAGGGATGTATTATCAAAATGGTAATTAGCTGGGATGGTTGATTTCCCAAATGGTACAATGCATTTCTCAGCATTGAGTTTAAGACCATGGTTTTGGCATAATTTTGTAGTCAGAGATAGATCTTCTTGAAGAATGCTAGTGTCTGCAGGGAAGTTGATGATAACCCCCCAGCTTGCAATCATCTGCAAACTTAGTTCAGCCATAAACTTTCAGCGTTTGTTTCCATTTCAGAGAAACAGATGACAAAAAGGAGCAAATCCAATACCAAGCCCTAGGGGGACATGGCTGTTTACTGGCCTCTTAGTGGAGGTGGCCTCAACTATTTTGACTTCTTGGGCCCTAACAGTGAGCCAGTTGACTATCCAATGGGTGATAAAAGGGCTTATACCTAAATTATTGAGCTTGTCTATAATGCCTGAGTGGAGTGTTGCATCAAAAGCCTTGGCCAGGTCGAGATAAGCTGTATGCACAGTTTTACCTTCATCCAGTGCTTTGGTGACTCTCTCAAACAATTCCACCAGATATAAGAGGCATGACCTTAGTTTAACAAACAAATTGTGCACACATCATAATACTGAAGTATCTGAGAAGCATTGGAAAAATAAGCCACAAAGCATCATAATAAATGATGAAGTTTATATCAGATGGAATCACCCATTACCAACAGTTCAAAAAATAGATGCAAGAAAACCAGATATAGTGATTCATGAAAAGAAGACAAAAGTAACATTGATCATGGAAATTGCTACACCCAGTGATTAGTGTCTTATGTACAATAACACAAAGTCATAAACTACCAGGATTTGCAGGCAGAAATGATGGCAATGTGAAAGGATACTTCTACACGTACCGCTGTAAAGATAAATCCAATAAATAACACAACGCTGAGCAAAAAATGACCTTTATATCACAAACACAAAGCGTTCAGGTATTTCACCCTTTCTCAATGCTTTAACACAGGTTCACTTAAAAACAGCATTTAAATAGGAGCCATAAACCACATGACACACAGCCCAAATATCATGTGATAAAATTAACTTAATATGATAGAATGCATCAATCTAAAAATCAATACTAAAATCAATACATAACAGTAATACATAAAATTATGTCAATATATTAGTTACAAATTGGTTAAAATTTACAAAACTATATTCAAAGTCTTACTTGAACTTTGTGCGCTGTAATTTAGTCAAGACAGGTTTTAAGGAGACAGCAGAATTCAAACCTGGATGTTGATCTGCTAAAAATCTAATGATCCATTCAAATTCTCTGACCTCTAATAAATTTCCAATGTCACCTCCTCTAGTAGATAGTGTAACAGCGTCAATTACTCTAAATTTAAATCTATGACCTAAACCATGTGTACTAATGTGCTTAAACAGTGCATTATTTCCACAGGCTCTTCTAATTTCAGACTTGTGTTCTATTATGCGTTCTTTTAATCTCCTAATAGTTTTTCCAATATAAAATGAACAGCATGCTGTGCAGGTTGCTAAATAGACCACATTATTTGTATTACAAGTGGCCGAGATGTCAAATGTAAATTCCTTATGTGTTAATAGATGCAAAAATTTACTATTATCAGATGACCCGCATAGAATGTCATCACAACAACTAATTCTTGATATACCTCATCTAGCTGTTTCAAAAATCGTAAATCATCAGTGTTAAGTCTACTAATCCTACTAAATTGTGCCATAACAATACTTTTAAAAACATGAGGGGCATGCATGCTGGACCCATACAGATATCTCCCTGCATTAACTTCCTTTCTATAGACACTTGTATTTATTACACCATCACAATAATCTATACTAACATCCAAAAAGTTTATCAAACTATCGGAAAAATCCATTTTAAATTTTAAAAAACTAGTTGTATTGTTCAAATAGCATAATATTCATGTAAATCTCTAGAGGACCCCTTCCAAATCAAAAAACAGTCATCTACAAATCTTTGGTAAAAGCACACATTAGGATTTATAAATTTTTTCCCATCAAATACATAAAGTTTTTCCCATTGGTACAAGACCAAATTTGCATATGTATTGGCTACTGGTGTGCCCATGGCTACACCGGAAAGCTATAGATAAAACTGTTTATTGAACAAAAAGATATTATTATGTAACACCAAATCTAGTAGAGAACAAATGTTCTCTATATGTCTGGCTGTAAATGACGAAGAATGTACCAAAAAAATTCTGAAATTAGAAGAGCCTGTGGAAATAATGCACTGTTTAAGCACATTAGTACACATGGTTTAGGTCATAGATTTAAATTTAGAGTAATTGATGCTGTTACACTATCTACTAGAGGAGGTGACATTGGAAATTTATTAGAGGTCAGAGAATTTGAATGGATCATTAGATTTTCAGCAGATCAACATCCAGGTTTGAATACTGCTGTCTCCTTAAAAACTGTTTTGACTTATTTACAGCGCACAAAGTTAAAGTAAGACTTTGAATGTAGTTTTGTAAATTTTAACCAATTTGTAACTAATATATTGACATAATTTTATGTATTACTGTTATGTATTGATTTTAGTATTGATTTTTAGATTGATGCATTCTATCATATTAAGTTAATTTTATCACATGATATTTGGGCTGCGTGTCATGTGGTTTATGGCTCCTGTTTAAATGCTGTTTTTAAGTGAACCTGTGTTAAAGCATTGAGAAAGGGTGAAATACCTGAAAGCTTTGTGTTTGTGATATAAAGGTAATTTTTTGCTCAGCATTGTGTTATTTAATGTGAAAGGATACCCAGATAGTTACAATAGTAGTAGGAGCAATGGTTCCCACAAAGAATTTGTAGAATTTAGCTACATTACTGATATATGTAACTCCATATGAATTGCAGTTGTTGTCAACTCTGGGCACATTGTGGGTTCTCCAAATTGCACTTTTGCCTAACAAGGATTGAAACACCATTAACATCATGAACTTTAATCACACTTTGACTTAGAAATGGGGTCCATTCCCCTCATGGTATTATAAACCCAAAAGTTTTGGAGAAATTAAACCTTGAGAAATTCTATACTGTTTCAGCAATAGTAACCACCCACAGTTTTATATCTTGGGACTGTTTTTACTGATGTCAGGAAGGGAGACTCTCTTCTCCAAAGACATGATTGAACTGTTTATGAAAAATGGGGATGAGTCACAGTTTCAACCTTACAAAGTGATAAATACTAGTTTCTTTGTCAACAAAAGTATTCCTTTTATCAAATACTTAAAATACTTATTTTAGTTGTTCAGGAGGTTTTGGTTTGGGGGGGTGGGTGAGACCCATTACATATGCCTCAAAACACCAGCAGCAATGTCTTACAGTAGCTTTAGCAGTGATATGAAATTACACCATTCTAAATGGCTGATACACTAGTTTTAAAGGGGTCTACTTTACTTACCTGAACAGCCACATCACCGACTTTCACTTCGCCGAAACGACAGGAGCGAAAAACCAGAAGACCGCTTGGCCATCCTAAAAACAAAAAAAACAAAATGAAACCCATCCATGTGAGGGGCTTTGCCCCCCACATCCCCTAACTAAATATACCAACTCCGAGATCACACTATGGTGGAGGTAAGAGGCAAAGTTCAACAGGATAACCAAGTAGTTACTTACCTCGAGTGGAAAGTTGGTGTTCCGGATGTCGGTCTTCTGGTTTTACGTTCCTGTCATCTCTGCAAAGTGAAGTCAGTGATGTGTCTGTTCAGGTAAGTAAAGTAGAACCTTTTAAAGGAGTCTTATAGCACTTCAAATGCTAGTTCTTAACTTTGCCCATGCCTCCAAACAGTTCATGATATTCATGTAAAACGTGACCTGATGTTATTACTGGAACCAGCATTTTCCAATTTTACAAGTTCTAGCTAAAATGCTGTAAATAAATCAAGAGGCTTGACACTGACTAATTACAGAGACTTATTTTGTGATAGTGACGGACCATGTAGAACGCTGGCATTGAAAAATATAGTACAGAGGAAAGCTTCAATACAGTTTTGAAGAAAAATGGTTCAATTTATGTGTATAAATTTTGAAAGTATTTTTTTTAAAAGTCGATTGACTCTTGTCATTGTTATCATATTACTAAAACAACAGAGTAGATTAATACAGGAACTTTATATAACTTATATTTTATAGTCCCTTTTTGATGGAGAATTAATCAAGTGGTTTGGTTTTCGACAGAGATGTCAATGTTTCTCAGTCTCGAACACAGACTCCTTCCTGAACTCATTTCCATGGTTAGAACCTCTACTGTTGGCGGCAGAGCCTCAAGACCCATGTGAAGCTTCACTGATGCTTTCCCTGAACAAAACACGCACACACACTGACAAGTGCAATGGACTCACTGCTGACCCAATATAGCTATATAGAAGACTACCATCCCTAACACAACTGTGCCAGAATTTCTAATACCGTACGACAGTCTCTGATTGTTAGAACAAGGAAGTGTATTTTCTAGCTCATTGTTTCAATTAATGAAGGTAGTTGCCAATGACTGATTTGTGAATCATCTCTCTAGGTCCTTCGATTTATTTTTGGAACAAGCATCAGCCAATAAAATTACAGTCTAATAATTCTGAGAAAATCAGAACAAAATTACAACAAAACTTGGGCTATGACAGCACCAGCAGCTACCCTATGAATTTCATTCTTTGAACCAAGGCCTTGTGTATTTGACATAATTATCTTCATTTTTAAGCCACTGCCAAGAAGGGCTTGTTTATATCTACTAGGGCTGTGCTTCTTGAATGGCTTTTGCAGGTTACTGGTATGCATCTCTTTGGAGTCTGTATAGCAGACACAGTTCTAAATCTTCATAAATATAACTCTTACTTAGTGCCTGTGCCTGCTTGTAAGCTTAGATACGAGGCTTTATTTACCAGCCATGTCCAGTTCTTTCCAATTCTTATCAGAGCAAGACCATTAAGTAGTGAGATTAATTTTGTTTTCCACAGGCAGCAGCTGCAAGGAAGTACCCGGCAAGGTCAGGATCATAGGATCCTAGAAATTACTAGGCAGGCAAGTTGTGAGATCATTTCCTCCAAACCAGTAACTTCAACTCATGATATTCTTCCCACAAGGTCAAAGCAGGTCAGACCAGTAATGGATCTTGTGAATGCCCATCCAACCAAGGCTTGAAGGATGCAAGGGTGTTCTTTTGCTTAACAAGTAAAAGCAATTTATTCCAGAGATGAGGTAAACAAAGTAATAAACATGCCCCTTTGGCACATTTTATATGTGGGTGGAGATTTAGATATATCATTCTAGTATTTGTGGAGTAGTTTGGAAGAGATGCAAGAGATCGCAGATGGCTCTCTGTTTAATAACATGAATGAAGGACACAAAACTCACTTCCCAGGCATCAATGGTAGTGTTTCATTAACTCCAGTATTAAAACAAAAGGCCAGTTAATGATAATATAAATGTATTCCCCGCTAATATGAACAAGATTGATTTTGCAGTATTTATGAATTCTTATTACATTTTTAGATACACTTACAAAATGAATGAACTTTTTATGTCTATTTTTACATATGCATTAGGCATTTCTCAAAACATGTTTGTCAAACTTTGTTTTATGTTTTATATAAAGATTTAGGTTTTAAAAGTTCTGCAGTTATGAATTTGGAAAGGACTGCTTTAAGATTTTCTATTTCATAATTGATTAATTAGGTAATGGGTACTTCAATTAGTTGTTTTACTATAGATATGATCTCAAAGCTGTGGCATTTTATTCTGATGAAGTCTACTTCATATCCTAGATGAAAAGCTGATCATGAATTTGTACGCATAAATAAAGTTGTTTGTGATGGTTGCACATTGGTGCGTGGCTTCCTTTCTGGAGTTTGAGTCTGCCTGCTATTACTGGATTTATTGTTTTTTCATTGTTTGGAATCCATTCCACATTGGTTTTCCTCCACTATTTTATTTATTTCATTTGAACTTTCACAAAGTTATTCTCTTTGGTAACAGGACTATTCAACAGATGAGGCACTTTATGTTTTTTGCCTGCAGCCTCCAACTCAGACATCTAATGATCAGTCTTTATTAATGTGTGTCAACAACATCCTAGGTTTTTAAAATACCTTTCTTCATAGCTTTGTTGATAAACATCTGGGGTATTACCTTTTAATCTGACTCAGTAAAACTGCAGCTCATTTACAGTATCTTAAGACTAGTGTTAAATGTACGTGACATTTCATTTACCCATTAATGATATCCTTTATCAGTAGACAGTTTCATTTCTGAACATTTGTCAAAATCCACTTACTAAAAGTGCTAACATACAAGCACCCATTTTTACCACTGAAGTTTTAATTGCTCTAGTGCAATTATAGGAGTACTTGTGGTATAGTTATCATAACTAGTAACCATTTTGTCCGTCAAGGTCTCAGTAAGTGGACATCAAATAGCTCCTCACATCTTGACACAGAAGTACTAATACTGCAACTGTCAGACATTTGTCACTCATTATTATGATGTTTTGTTTAAAAAAATAAAATTGCAGGTATTGAAAGAGCATAAAATGGGTTCACATCTATAATATTACTCAAACATGCATTACTATTTTATACAAATGGCATGATTAAACTGGATATTATGCTTTGTTTTAAAATAAGCTACAATGCTGTTTAAAGCACACCTTTTTATTAACAGGAACTCTTACAACCTAAAGATTTACCAAATGCAGAGAAAAACATTTGTATTCAGAGTACCATGCCATAGTAAATACCTGAGAAATGGTTTTAACCCAATAATGATACAACATCTGGGAAGTAGTAGAGGTCACAAAACTCATCAATTGTGCCACCAGCTGGTTCACCAATGATTCAATAGGTCAATAAGGAGAGAGCAGCCTTAACTGAAATGCTACACAGCCTTTTGTTTTCTTTTTTTTTTATTTCCCCTATAAGTTTGACAGTGGTATGCATGTTCCTTAGAAGAGGGAAAACTTAAGTGCAATTACAGAATACATACAAAATCTAAAATTGCAGTTTCCTGGAAAATTCCCTTTTCTCTGAAATATAGCAATCTCAGTTAGTATAGACAAGCCACATGATTGTGGAGTGTACATCACTCAACATGAAGGGGTATAGGGGTTGCCTCTGCAAAAGAAAAAATGTTTTTTTTTCTAGGAACTTAATATAACTTGCTGTCAGAGGCAACCAGCAGCTTAGTGCTAGAAATTACAAACATGCAGGGCTTCTGTTAGCATGTCTTGTATACAGCATGTGGTACTGCTGGCAGCTCATTAATAGAAACTGTATAAACGGAAAACAAACAAAAAAGGAATTAGACTGTTACATAGCCGGAACAGTGAAAGAATGTAATTATCAGGCTCTTGGTTTCTGTCTCCCCCATGAAAAAATGATGAATTCATAGTGCTCATAGAAGTATGAAAGGTATACTGTTGCTGGCAACAGAAGTGTTATATGCTGAACTTCTTGTCCTCACAAGGTAATTCCTTCAGGTGCTGGTTCCATAAGTAAAGTCATAATTTTCTCAATCAGGACTTCTTTCCCACCTTTGGCTATTGGATAATTCTTATTCAGTGTATTCATTCTCAAGTCAGTACAATTGTTCTCACATAATCAGTGAAGAACTTGGTGCAGGCATTACTTTGCATTATCAAGTTTGTTGCTTCAGATTTCTCTAACCATAACTTAAGTGTTTTATTCAAGCTCTTTCCTAACAGGTGGAAGGAGTAAACATTTTTATACTTTATTTTTTATGCATTAATAAAGTTCTGAAGCTTAGTGTCTAGTTCTTATTTTGAACAATAGTCACCCTATTTTTCTGCAGACAAGTTTTAAGCCTTCTTATACTTCCCTTTGCTGTTCTGCTGCTTCTATACTACTGCCTGTGGATATAGTGGGTTGGGGTGGGAGGATAACTCTGCATTCGTAGCCATTTACAAGAAAAAAAACATTGTCCATGTTTCTTTGATGAATATGATCACCCCTCGTTTTCCTACATTTTGCATAGGGTGGAGAATCATGTCAGCTGTTTCTAGCACTCCCAGTTCAAAGCTACGCTTCATCAACAGTCATGTTTGCTTGCACAAGTCTTTACTCATGCAATTCATCCTTCTCATCTGGGCATACTCATTTCCCCTTACATTCTTTGTCTGTTCCAGATTTAGCAAACTGACCTCTGCTTTCCTCCATCTACGTCCAAACCATTACAATAATTTCTCCTTTACTTTCTCTACAACTGAAACCTCTTTGGTTTCCACTCTTTGCCCTAATTTATCTGTCCCGTAATGTTCATCCTACTACCCATCTCTGGCACTGTCTTCATCATCTCAAGTTTCTTCAGTTCTTCTTCCTGCTCTTAGATGCTCTCCCCAAATGTTAAGAAACATATACAACAACCAAATACCTTCTCACATGATACCCATTTTTTTAATTAAATTTGATCTAAGACAACCATCACAAACTCACTGAAGCCACAGATATCGTTTTAATTAAATAGCAGTTTGTTTGTGGATTACAGCACTTATATTTTTTGCGTTATATCACAGGCAAGTATATGCTAGACTGAATATTGAAACACCAAATTATTTTTCTTTTCAGTCCAGGTTAACAAATTCAACATAATACTTTTCCGTGAGTCTCTATCTGCAATTGACAGGTGTCATTTACAAACTATTACCTGAAGTTTTTAGCAAAATTTCTTAGTCCAAGAACTGAACATTACAGATAAAGATTTTGAATCTAGAGGATAAAAATCCATTTATTTTTAGACAGGCTATTCAAGAAGTCATTAATTTAAGAGGAATCTAGTATCAGATTGTATTTACTTGAAGGTGCAATTTTAAGAAATATAATGGAGGAATATTAGCTTAGTTACAATCTTACTTACAATAAGTAAATGTCATTTGTGATGAGATGAGAATCATTCTATAACAATGTATGGCATGGAATGATGTAAGTTTGCTCCAAAACTGGAAAAAACTTTAGTTGGTCCCTCACGAGACATCCACTCTGAACAGTGTTTAGGAGGGCTTGAAATAGCTGGATTATAAATGTACACCTTCATGTTTTTAAATGATCTAAGATGCCTAGAATAGCAAGGTCTCTACCAAAGCAGTACATAAACCTCTCAAGTCTGTTAACGGGTAGAACTTCCAGCATCTCTTGATAGCTAAGGGACGTTATGCTTTTGATATTTTTGGTTAGAAACCTTTGGAGATGTTCCAATTGGATTGTTTAGTGAGACATCCCAAAGCGGGCATCATACTCAATAACTGGCCTGATCCTTGTCAAGTATAAGTGAGCGATTACCTCTTCATACCTTGACAATATTCCTATTGAATTATCTGTGCTAAATGAAAGGTTCTGCTGGCAACTGTTCTCACATGATGGTCATAATAGAGGGAGTTAATCATCCCAAGTTCCTAGGTCCCTAACTACATTTTTGTTTTATACTGGCATGTTTAAGCAAGTGTGGAGAAGAGAGGGGGTTTAAAGTGATGATACTACATTCTTACTTTGGAGAATTCATTATGGAGGATTTGGGTGTCAGAAGCTGAATTAATCTCATTTGTCGCCATCTACAAACTATTAGCCAGACGTCTTGACTCTCTTCTTTTAAGACCTGAGAATTAAATGCCAAAAAGCTGTCCCCGCTCCAAACCCTGAAGGACAACACAGTCATTTATACTTTCTGATGAGGCATCGGCAATTTGCACTGTGTAGGTTTTTGCTTCACCTAATTTGCTATCCATCCTACTACACTGAAGCCAATTTTTAAAGCTTATAGCTTCTGTATGATGCCAGTATGGGGACAGTATCAAAGACCTTGGCCAGGTTGAGATACAATCTGTACTGCATGGAAAACATCCACAGTTTCAGTGACACTATCCAAACAGTTTACCATATTCAATAGACAGGATCTACCCTTCACAAAGACTACCTGTTGGGGACAAGTCTAGTTAGATTTTCAATATTATAGTTTAAGATGTCAGTTATAATATGTTCCAGTGTCTTTGTTGCTAGGTCTATTATTTACCTGGGTTGGATGTAAGGCTATACTTAAGGCAAGGCATCACCACTGCAGTCAGCCAGTCAAGAACAAGCCGGTACTTAAGTTGCTTAAATAGCGAATCTACAAGGATAATATTCATTGAGCAACCAGGAATATTCTCAGTCCTATTGACAAAGCAGTTTTGGTTAGCATCCTCAGCAAATGATCTTTGGAGAGTTGGGGAAGTAAGGTACTATAATATTTCAGAGCTATGGAAAGAAGTATTGGGGGTAAAGTTACCACTAAATTTGTTTGCAAGAATTTTGTCAATGTCTAGTGGGTCAGAATAGGAGGCATCATTATAACTAATTTCATAGTAATGTAGGGTATTGTTTCTCAATTTTTTTAATGTAAAGTACTTATAACAAACTTTTTTCTTATTTTTTAACAAAGTACTTACAATAAACTTTGGCTTTAGAAGCCAGCCTCATTTCATGGACTCCTTTAGTAGACCCAAGTGTTTTTTTTTTATTTTGTAATGATATTCCCCATGAGAAAAGCAGTTTTGATCTACTATTACTATTTCAAGAGTTTGTTTCTTTTGTCAAATATTTTGTTAATGGTGTTGGACAACCATGGTGGTTTGTTTTTGATTTTCCATGATACTTTGTTCCTCTAGAGACTGATAGATCTGTGCATTTTTCTAAATGGATACAGGATTTTAGTGAAGCTTGCTGTTGTATCAAGGTCAGGGTTGGTGAAATCATAAGTGAATTTTGATATTTTATCATAGAATAGGTTGAGGCATGCTTGTAGTCATTAAACACATTTAATTTTGCTGTAGGTGCTTTTGGAAGTTTAAAGGAGAAAGTCACCATTTTGTGATTTTAGGCATTTTCATTTCTAACTTGAGATTAATATTGTCAGAAGTTATCATCCTTAGGGCTGCTGCTTTGTCAGATTCTGGTACCTGAATGATACCCTTACTGTATCCCACTGCTTTTGTTAAGTCTTCTGTATGCTAAGTAACTGAATGAAACTCTCAGAGCACTTTTTTAGGTGAGATGGAAGCATCCATATTAATTAGGTATATAGCCTCTCCCAGGTGGAATTATTAGTGTTTGAGTACATGTTCATTATCTGTCAGCATAAGGCATTTTACCACCTAGCAGAAATAGAGCTAAAAAAGTCAGTGAAGGTAAAACAGACTGACCGATCATCATGTCCAGTTCTTAGGTGTTTAGATGAGTAAATAAGTTGTGCAAAGAATCTTTGTAATTATGGTAGAATACACAAAATGTACTGAAGACTCTACAGGGGAATGCTAGTCATGACCTAGGATGCTGTAGATTATAAATGAAAAGGGAACAAGAGTTAATACGTCTAGGCACTGTGCCATGCACTAAGCAGGTAGAACGATATCAAATAGAGGCCATCTCAAGCTTTAGCTGATGAATGAGAGGAACTTCCCTGCTTGATCTTCTATTCCTCATTAGCATGAACAGAAGGAGAATAGGAGGAGCTTCCAAAGAAGTCTGAAGGGCAGTCAAGTCACGAACCACTAATTTTAAAAGAACAACAAGGTTTGGGTAGGCAGACGTACAATATTCTGATCGGTGGAATATAACAGGAAATGTTTTTAAATATCTTAAGGTTTATGACTTCACAAAATTATACTTTATGCTTACTGACAACAGCCACCAAATGAGAATGATATAATTTATTGATCAAATTAATATAAGGGGAAGGCAGCAACAGAGAAACTGGGTTTAAGAGCACAACAAAAGATACGAGTGAGGGAAAATTCTTCAGATTATTAGTTCTGTTGTTAAATGGGCCGAAAACCAATTCTTAAGAATTTCAATTAATGCAAATGCAAGGGAGTACATATGCATCAGCTTAGGATAAGAATGGACAATTGTACGACCCACTTCATACCAAAGCTTCCACTGACTGGTGAAGCCTTTGCATGAAAAAATCACCATGGATGCAGCAAAGTCCTTTTACTGCACATCCCAACATAGCTAATAAAAGATAAACTCCACTACCCAACCATATTTGGGTTGATGGGCTCAATACCAGAAGTCTTAATAGGTTACAAGATTTAGGCACTACTGTAACTTGAACTCATCCATGTACGTGTGGAAATGGAAAACTTGTTTCATTATAAAGATTGCACTCCCTTCATATTAGGCTTCAGTGTCCATCACACTTTCAGGCCCACAGAAAACTGAAGGAGTGTCAGTAACTGACAGATACCTCATTATTATCATCATCAAACCAAGTCATCAGAACTCTCAAACTGTATGTATGAAGTCCAAACCACCCGAAATATGGCAAATTTATGACGATGAAAATTTTCTAAATGTGTTGAGCTGAACTGATCATTAATAAAGATTCACCAACATGAGTATTTTTTTTATCTGCCTATTAAAATGAATATCTGCACTATTAATTTTTCTACATGTCTAACAATTCCTTAACTTGATAACCAACTCCCTAGAACAAATAGTCAACTTATCTATTGGGGTTCTAACATTCTCAATCCCCTCCAAACAAACTAACACTCCCACTTTCTGTTCCACTCCAACCACATTTTCCAGCCATAGTCTATTCCAAACTTAAGTCGGTAATCTTCTCTAACAGGACTTCTAACAAGCAATTTACTATTTAGGGATTTTAAAATGGCAAAGCTACTAAAACCTCATGAAAAGCTCCCAAAATTCAAATGTAATAATTCTCATTCCCTTGCAGCATTAGTAATGACCTTTACCACAAATGTTTATTCACTACTACTGAAGAGCATAGACCAATAGTCCTGATCAGGGCAACTATAACAAGGAATTCAACAAGTAACCACCTTGATGGTGTGCCCATATTAACAAACTTTACAATAAAACAAAAAAGTACCAATCATCTACAGCAGGAAAATTGCAATTATCCATATAAAGGATTCTAACAATTGAAAAGAGCAGCTGAAATAAAGATAAAGTTAATTACAAATCCTTCATTAACTAAACTAGAAATGTCAGATAGCACTTGGCAATGCTTTGAGATTTCTCATGGCAATACCTCATTTCTAAGGAGATTGCTGCTTTATAGCAGATAAGCCAAACTTCCCCCTACAAAGAACAAGAATAACCTACCTCAAAGAGATTGTTATGGGGGAAGGGGTTAAGGCAGAGGGAGATGCCGATGACATCAAAAGTTTGTTTCATTTTCAATTTAAGTTCCATAACACTTTCAGACTCTTATGTTAACGTTTTAAGCAAAGGTTTCCCTTTTATACCATTCAAAAGGCACATTTGGTAAAATATAAGGGTTTGAAACTAAATACATGTAAACTGAATGTACTGTTTATTTTGCACAACATAAAGCATATTAACAGATTTAAACAATTTGTATAAGATAAATATTTGTATATAAATAAAGTCTATTAGATTTCATGCTTTTTAATTTTTTTCTTATTTTTTCAAGATAAAACTTAGCAGATCAGAGGTGTTGCAATGAGTGAAAGGCTGTCACCCTCATTTGACAATCTTGTGTGTTACTGGGAACAAACCTTTTTGATTAATAATTCATTTTTTTTCCTGTTATGTTTTACAGGAGATATATTTGTTTTTTATTTGGTCTGTAACTTTGGATTGGTTTGAACTATTTTTATAACAGCTGAACAGATCAGATTTTCTAAACTTATGATAACTGACATTGGTGATAAAGCTCATTTTTCTGACTTAAGTCTCACACTAGAGAAAGCTAACAATTGTTTCCATTGTAGTATTTATAGGAAAGACACCTTTGTCAGTAATTCTCTTGACTATAATAGTCAACATACTCCACACATGAAGTGGAAGGTCATTATATTAAATTAAGTAAACTGATTACTACTGATGACATTTTTTAGTTATAGAAGGTCTCATACCTTCTTCGACACACATGCTTGATGGTCACAGGTCTGTCACACAATCCATCTACCTCTTTGTTAGATGCCCTCATTTTCTCTTGCCTTCTTCCTGTCTGTCCCAAATCATCTTCCTCAGATAGTCTTCTGCTTTTCTGCACGTGTACAAACCACCAAAACTGTTCACTTTGGCCTTTTCTACAACTGGGGCCACTTTGGCTGCTGCTATAATGTCCTCATTTCTTTGTCTGTCCCACAGTGTGTGTCTGACCACCCATCTCAGGGACTTCACTTCAATCACCTCTAGCTTCCTCAGCTGCTTTTCCTTTACTGCCCAGGTTTCTATACCATACGATAGTACTGGTCACACCACACTTTTGTACACCTACTTTTCAGCTTCTTTTGCATTTTTCTGTCACACATTAGCCTTGACACACTGTGCAAGTTAGCTGCAGCCCCTCTAATTCTATCCCTGACCTTCTCATTCAGACTTCCCTTCTCCTCAACCATCTCTGCCAAATACTTAAAGCTGTTAACCTGTTCCATTATTTCCCCTTCTATCGCAATTCTCAGCTTCTTCTGATTTCACTGTAGGACTGCCCAGATCAACTTTCTTGGAACCTTGTTATATGGTTTCTCAAAGTCTAGGAATGTCCAGTTGGACTCTTTCCACATCTCTAGCTTCTTTTCAGGTATCATTCTTACTGCAAACATTGGGTTGGCTGTGCTGCATCTGGATCTGAATGCAAACTGCTCATTTCCTATCTTACTTTCTACTACTTTGGGTATTCATTTATCAGTCTTCCTCTCCAGAACTTTCATGCACTGTGATAAGAGTTTGAAACTTCTATACTGCTAACAGTTATGAATGATCCATTTGTTCTTGGACACAGGCACTACTGTGCTTATTCTCCAGTCGTATGGCATATGTATCACTCTCAAAATGCTATTGGAACCCTCCGGTGCCATTTCTCCCCTAACTCACCCAACATCTTGGTCATATCTGATGTGACCTCACCTGAGCCTGCTGCTTGGTCATATCTGATGTGACCTCACCTGAGCCTGCTGCTTGGTCATATCTGATGTGACCTCACCTGAGCCTGCTGCTTGGTCATATCCGATGTGACCTCACCTGAGCCTGCTGCTTGGTCATATCCGATGTGACCTCACCTGAGCCTGCTGCTTGGTCATTGGTCATATCTGATGTGACCTCACCTGAGCCTGCTGCTTTCTCTATTGTCATTAGTGCTGTTATTACTGCTATGGTGGGCTCATTTTTTTCATTGTTGGCTGTGTCTGAAGCAGTACAGCTTCTGTGGGAATTTTATTAATCTTGAAACACAAAAGCACTTGGTCCTGAGTAGATCCTTGGTCCTTGGCCTTGAGACTGAGAGTGAATCCCACACTTCACATAAGCAGTGTAGTGAAGTGGAGAGTCTGAAGCAGGAGCTGCTGATAGGGGGCTTGAATCAAAAGGTCATCCAGATAACAGAATATTTGGAATCCCTGAAGCCAGCAGAGAGCTACCATAGGGGCCAGACATTTTGTAAATACCCTCAAAGCAGGGACTGAATAGTGAGAGGAAGAAACAGAATAACGTCAACATTTTCTGAACAGAGAGTGATTTGGAATATGGAGATAAATGTCCTTCAAATCTAGGGAGTTTAGAAAAGCCCGGGGAAGTAAAAGAGGAAAAAGGATCTGAAGAGACAACGTATTGAAGGAAGGAGCCTTAAGAAAGGTGTTGAAATAGGATAGGTGTAGAATGGGCCTCCACAATCCGTCCTTCCTGGGAGCAACAAGCTTTCTGGAATAAAAACCCGATCCCTGTTGAGACAAGGGAACAGATTATACGGTTCCCTGTTCCACCAGATGCTGCAGGACCAATGGAAAATGAGGAAGATGGTAAGATGGAGACCGAGGGAAAACAGAAAATGGGACTTCCAAACAATAAAATAACAGTGTTGAATGATAAAATGTAAAAAACAGAAACCTGATCTCACCACGATGTAAATGACAAGTTGAAATGCAGATAATTGTTCCAAAACACAATCAACAGCTGTAGTAAAAGTATAAAATTCTTCTTTAATATAGATACAAAGGGTGAAGGTAAGCGCTTTCGCGTGGTCACAGCCACTCTTCTTCAGACAATGAAAACCCTACATAGAAGTGTTTAAATATTACTTTGTTTAAAAGCCAAGCCCTATATAATTGAATGCTTCAATTATTATTTAAAGCGGCATTGCCATCATTACATTCATTGTGAATAGCTAAAAGTTCTAAAATATACAACCAATACAATACTCAGAGTACATCCTAAAAACAGAAGTATTAACATTCAAATGAATGAATAATGAGTTTATTACATTTCATAAACAGTTCTATATCTAATTGAAGAAATCAACAAGCAAGCAAGCAAACAAACAAGTTCATGTTAGTCTAAACTCTAGCGAGCATTTCAAAGTAAGAAACTTTTTTATATGTAGTTACTATCGTAACTAGAGCCACATCTCATTAGGCGGAAAATAGTTGGACATCTGTAATACTTTTAAACACAGAAAGAGGAACTTTTCTGAACTATTCCAATCTAAGGATATAACATAAATGACAAATGTATAAACAATACTTGCATTTTTTAAAAACGAGCCTAATAAAATCAATTAAATTGATAGAAGTATGTTAAACCTTACTATAGCAACACAAACAAATCTGGTATACGACTACTTGTAGTAATCAAACATCTTAGCACAATTTAGAAATAGATAAAAACAAAAATAAAAATATAAAATGTATAAACCTCATAGATATAAGTACAAATCAGACTATCCAAGAAGCGCTAGTATCTGAAACTATATAAGCGCATCCAATAAACTGCGATAACTTTATAAAATGAAAGCCTTACATGAGTGCTAAAATAACGAAGCTGCCTATTACGTATTAGAAAGAAGGCCATAGATGTGATGTTAAAAGAGCATGAGCAGTCAATAATACATGTATATGAAAATTAAAACATGAAAACATGAAACCAAAAAAATATATATAAAAGTATCTGTATGTAAACCAAAATATGGTAATAAATATATATTTAAATAAATAAATATATAAATAGATAAATAAGTAACTAAATATATATGTATATACAATTATATATCTACATATCTAATATGGTACCTATATTTTGAATAAGTTTGATTTAAATCACATATCAGTATATAGAAAAATATGTGTATGAATAGAGAGATGGTAATAAATATATATTTAAATAAATATGTAAATATGTAAATAAATAAATAAATAATTAAATATATATGTATATACAATTATATATCTACATATCTAATGTGGTACCTATATTTTGAATAAGTTTGATTTAAATCACATATCAGTGTATAGAAAAACATGTGTATGAATATCTAAAAATATAAAAATATAAAAATATATATATCAATTCAACTATAAATATAAATTACCCATAGAGTATGAGATATAAATAATGAGTATAAAATATATATGTATAACTATAATAATAATAAAGTAATATTGCAACCAAAATATTAGGTTATATACCATGTGGCAAAGTTAAGAATTATTTACTTGAAACTATAGAACATAATTCAGAATATGGTCATAGTATCTAACGCTTTCTGTTCTTTAAAACAGGTTTGATAGAAACTGAAGTATTCAAGCCTGGGTAACTATGAGCATTAAATTTTAGAATCCACTTTAATTCTGCCAGGGCAAGATTGTTAGTATTGTCACCACCTCTAGGGTTCAGAGTTACTTTTTCAAGTACCCTGAATGAAAAGTGTGTTCTTTGAATTTTACTATATGTTGAGCTAATGCATTGGTATTTGCTTCTCTCTTTATCTCATATAGATGGTCATAGATACGATCAGTTAATCTTCTTTTTGTCAATCCTATATAGAATGCGGTGCATTTTATACAAGTGGCTAAGTATACCAAGTTTCTAGTCTGACATGTAGCTGAAACATTAACATAATGGGTAAAGCCTAGTGTAGGATGAACAAAAGTCAGGTCAGAACAAATAAACTTACACCTAGTACAGTTACCACATGAAACAGTCCCCTTTTTTGGGGTAGATTTCTTTACATTTGATGCATAGTCTTTACATAAAATTTGTTTTAGATTAAAGCAATTCTTATATAAAAAGGAGGGATAGGTACCCACCAAGTTAGTTACTAAAGTGTCAGTCTGCAATATGTTCCAATTGTTTCGTATAATCATCTCCAAACATTTCACATCACTGGTATATTTTATAATGTATGGTATCCTTATATTATCATTAACTTTTTTATGTGTAAAAGAAAAAGGTTTCTTAGTCATGTGTAGTGCAGAATCTAAAGGATGTATAACATTATTTTTAATAGAATTAACAAGCTCATAGTCATAGCCTCTATCCAAAAAGAATTGTTCTAATAGGTCAGCTTCTTTTTCCAAAATTATATTATCTTGACAAAGTCTGGTCAATCTAGTGAACTGGCTCTTAACTATTCCTGGGAACATATGCCTAGGATGCATACTGCTGAAATGAAGTAATGTATTAGTCCACGTTGGTTTTCTAAAAATGGAAGATGTAATTTTTCCATATTCATTTAATGTTAGGGAGACATCCAGAAATTCTACTTGTTTCATTGAAGCTTCTACTGTGAATTTCAAATAAGTGGTAGTAGTTTCTAAATGATGTAGGAAATGTGTAAATTCCTCTAGGGTACCTTGCCATATTAAAAGAACATCGTCTACAAAACGTTTGTAAAATTTAATTTTATCAAAGGTAGGATTAGTAAACAGATGCTCCTTTTCCCAATTCAAAACCACTAAATTTGCACGATTTGCATGGGGTGCCCATAGCTACACCCCATGTCTGCAAATACGTAATGCCATCAAACATACAGATGTTGTTATTGAGTACTAAATCCAGTAGTTGACAAATTAGGATAACTTTCTCAGTCGAGAAGTTAGTATCTCTCACAAGTAGTTCTCTGATTGCTTCCAAACCCAAATCATTGGGAATGGACGTAAAAAGATTTTTTACATCAAGGGTTATCAGCATATACTTATTATTCCTAACATTCAGTGCTACATCCTTAAGGCTGCTTAATAGATCATAAGTATCTTTTAATAAAGAAGGAACTGCATCCACTACAGGCCTAAGGAATTTTTCAAGGGCAGTGGAAATGGTGGCAGTTACCCAATTACAGCCTGAAACTATAGGCCTAAGGGGTATAGGTTTTACTTGTTTATGAATCTTTGGCAGACCTTTTATTGTGGGAATTGTAGGAAACTCTATGTACAGATATTTATACTCTTCTAGAGTGACTTGTCGACACATAAGAAGGTCATGCAAAGTTGCATGTACATTAGCTATTATAGAGCAAACTTTTTTTCTGAGAAATGATGGAATAAGTTTCTCGATCAGATAACATATTTAACATCAGCGTATTATAATCCACAGTATTCATGACTATGATTCCACCACCTTTGTCAGCAGGTCTAAAAGTGATATCAGAAAGCTGTTTGAATTTTCCCAAGGATGTCATTTCACTAGGTGTTAAATTTACATATGCAATTCTTTTCTTTTTAGTAGAGAACAGTTTGTAAAAATCCCTCTCACAAGCTTTCAGAAAACACTCTAAGCTAAAAGGAAGTGGAGGTGAAAAATTACTTTTTTGTCTTGGAATCATTGAGTCAAGATGTAAAGGATCATTAGTTTGTATTGCTGTGGTATTTTTAAAAAACATTTTCAAGGCTATACTTCTACAGAAAATACGTAGCTCACATAACACTTCAGCCAAGTTACTGCAATGTGCTGGTATAAAATTTAAGCCCTTGTTAATCAGGCTAACATCAGATAAACACAAGTCATAATCAGATAAATTGACAAATATATCAGTCACATCCTTTGCCTTCGTGTTGTTCCATAACTCTCCTCGGATACTTTCCTTTTTCTTGGCCCTCTGCTTTGAGAGCGTCCTCTCCCTTGGTATTGTAGTTTTATGGGATACGGTAAAAAACGACTTGTGTCTTGAGCAACTTTGGGTTTGGCACCTAATCGATTGTCTTTTTGTGTATGGACAAAGGCTAATTGGTTAGGTGGTGGTGTAGCAGAGTAAGCAGTTAATCTAGGAAAATCCGATTCACTAGATTGAGCAGCAACATTGTCAATTGTGGACAGAGTAGGCAAGGCCAAGCCTCCAGCAGATGAAGAAGCATCAGTATCATGTATAACATCATCAGTAGTGTGCATTGGGGAAGCCGGTCTTTGCGCTCGAGTTTGTGTGTTATTATGCCTGGGCCAAACAAAAATCTGACCTGTTTGGAAGTCATTAAAGTCCCTCTGTAATTTTTTCAATTTTATCTGTTTCAATTTCTCACTAAAAGAATTTACTTGTGAGAAAATAGTTTGCAGTCTATTCTTAGCATAGTCTGATTTAAATTTATCAGTCAAATTCTTATACATTGTATCTATTTCAGTGCGCAGCTTAGTCTCAAGCGGTAAAAAATATTCATTTAAAAGTGACATATACCTGAAACCTTGTTCAATATTTAAGTCCTGCCACTTTTTCAAAAGCATCGGGTGGTTGGTTCCATACGACGGCATACAAAAAACGCGCATTCCTCGGGGTACAATGCGATGGTGTATAGAGGCTTCAAGGTGTTGCCTTTGCCAGGCATACCTTTGCAGCAAATACAACTTGTCTTCAAAGTCTTTCACAGTCTGGTTGAAATCTGCAAGATTTTCTTCCGGTAAAATAGGTGTGGGAGGGTTGAGCGACCCTCCTAATTCCAAAGCCAATAAAGGGTTAGGAACATGATGTAAAAGTCCTTCTGGTATAGCTGAAAATTCCCTCGACTCTGGTCTATAGTCAAGTTCTACTGTTGAAGAATCCATCGCGTAGAACAGTTACCACACAAACTAGAAGTTACAAAAAAAACCAAGAGGTAACTGCAGCTCCAAGAGATCAGGTAACACAAACGAATCCAATGTAAAACACAAAAACCTGATCTCACCACGATGTTGGTGAATGATGGAGAGAGTCTGACGTCTGTGGTTATTGCTGCCAAAATGGAAGGGAAAGGGTTATCCTGAGGGACAGAGGAATCTGGCCTAGGAGGAGGGAAGGATGTGTATCAGACTGAGGCAGATTTATCAGTAAAAGAAGGTTTTTGCCCTCAATCGCTGAGGGGATTTATCTGGGGAAAATTTGATTAGAAGCCTGTTTACCTCTAGCATACTGTCTAGGCTGCCTATGACAAAGGCAGATTTTGAAGGACACTGTCTCTGGAACTTCGGTACAGGAGAAAAAAAATTGTTTGAGGTCCTGCATCACCTTGCCCTTATCTGCAAGGTTTTAAACAAGTCTACAGCAGCAGCAGCAGCAGTGCCAAAAAGATTCTGGTTACAAAAGGGAGAATCAAAGTTTGCTTTTAATATCTTCACACAAACCCTGCAGGTGTAACCAGGAAAATCTCCTCATGACAGAACCAGATGCAGCTGCCCTACAGCAGACATCAGCTGCATTATAGCTACATTTGACGGAATGATGAACTACCTGAGAGGCAGAACTCACTAGAGAGGGGGAAAATGAGAGAAAAAGAGTGAACAGAGGTCTTTCTGTCCAAAAAAGGCATGCCAATCAACAGTACCCCCCCAGGATAGAAGAGCCAGGGTGTATATATATATATATATATATATATATATATATATATATATATATATATATATATATATATGTGTGTGTGTGTGTGTGTGTGTGTGTGTGTGTGTGTGTGTGTATATATATATATATATATATATATATATATATATATATATATATATATATTCATGTAGGTCTGATAATTAATGTAATTAATGGCCCTAAGATCCCCCCCCCATATTTCTCCATAGCATAATTGTCCTTGTCAGAAGGCAGATGTTTGGAAGATGAAAGCAGTTTGTATGCCTTATCTGTGGACATGAAAATAGATGGACTTTTATATATGCTTATGACCTTCGTGTACCTTGTAAAATCTGTCTGGCTTCTTGGGAGCTGTAGACTGAGATTCAGGAGCCTGAGAAGTTCCTGTAAACATGTCCAAAAGGGCAACTATGACTGGACAGACTGCCGAAGGGCTGGGAGAATCCATTTGTCAAATTTCATAATATCTGTTTTGAACCTCTGATACTTGGGAACAATCCTACTTAAAATGTTCCATCATCTAAACCACTGTATCCCCAAAGGATAGTTCCTCAAAAGGAGAATCAAGGGATAGAGAATCCTCTTAATTAAACTCCAAAACCAAAACAGAGTGTATTTATAGGGAATTTTGTAAACGTTTTTCATCAGAGTCCAACTCCCAAGCAGAAGAATCAAAATCCCTAGTTCTCTTTTAAATGGGGTGGATAACCAGAAAGCAGCAGCAGAGTCCCTGTGAGGGCATTAAACAGACCTTAAGTAAAAGACAGGCAATCCCTGTGAGGGCATTAAACAGACCTTAAGTAAAAGACAGGCAATCCCTGTGAGGGCATTAAACAGACCTTAAGTAAAAGACAGGCAATCCCTGTGAGGGCATTAAACAGACCTTAAGTAAAAGACAGGCAATCCCTGTGAGGGCATTAAACAGACCTTACGTAAAAGACAGGCAATCCCTGTGAGGGCATTAAACAGACCTTAAGTAAAAGACAGGCAATCCCTGTGAGGGCATTAAACAGACCTTAAGTAAAAGACAGGCAATCCCTGTGAGGGCATTGAACAGACCTTAAGTAAAAGACAGGCAATCCCTGTGAGGGCATTAAACAGACCTTAAGTAAAAGACAGGCAATCCCTGTGAGGGCATTAAACAGACCTTAAGTAAAAGACAGGCAATCCCTATGAGGGCATTAAACAGACCTTAAGTAAAAGACAGGCAATCCCTGTGAGGGCATTAAACAGACCTTAAGTAAAAGACAGGCAATCCCTGTGAGGGCATTAAACAGACCTTAAGTAAAAGACAGGCAATCCCTGTGAGGGCATTAAACAGACCTTAAGTAAAAGACAGGCAGTCCCTGTGAGGGCATTAAACAGACCTTAAGTAAAAGACAGGCAATCCCTGTGAGGACATTAAACAGACCTTAAGTAAAACCCTACCCACTCTGTGAGGATCCTTAATTACAGTAGCCACATGTTTTGTTTTCTGTTTCTTTTTCAAAAGAACATCTACCTTGACAAATCTAGATGGTTCAGAACCCTGCCTTGATTCAATGAGGGTACCTGGCACCGCTTCCCCTGAGCCCCTTCATATATAATCAGCTGTGATTCACCCTCTACATCTGTGCCAGATGTATACAGAGCCTCATTGGATGAACATGCAGGCAGTTCAGTGTCAGTCTAACTGGGTCGCAACAGAGGGAACTGGCATCAGCAGCAGCCATGGTACCCGGAGTCAATAACTTCAGACAATGCTTTTCCAGATGAATAGAAATGGAAGACAAATGACTGTGGACGTGCCTGACACATCACTGAGTATGGTCGTGCATAACACGTAAACAAAAAAGGCATTTCTTGTGTCTGTCTTTATGGGAATTTACCTCCCACATCCATTCCCCCTTCCTAGATGAGATGAAGACAAACTACAAGGAAGAGAAAAGGAAGGAAGGAATCCCTCACAGGTAGAAATACCAGCTCAGTAAACAGCGTGCAGACCAAATTCAGAAGTTCCATTCAGACCTGGTGCAAAAGTTCTGAGGATTAGACATTTGTACTTCACATATACACCAGGAAAGTGTGAAGGATTTACCATGCTGGCTGAATGTTAGGCTAAACTTGGCAGGATACCCCAGGTACAAAGAATACTGAAAAGGTGATGAGGAAGAACATCTCCATATATTATGTAACATAAAGAAATCTGAAACAACTGTTAAAGGTAAGTTGGCAGTTGAAAGTGAGAATTTATAACAAAAAAGCTGTATCCTACATAATCTACAACATACTTGCTTAGATTCAGGATTCAAGTATTGTGTAAACATTTCACAGCTTGTTTAACTTCACTTAGTAGTTTTACTAGCTTGCTAGTTAACACTCCTTGGAATGTCAGGAAATCCAACAAATTTATTATGCAATTTTCTCACATACAATTGCATACAAATGATAATTTGCTTATTTTAAATATTTGTCAAAGAATATTGCCTTATGTTTATTATTTTGTATATTCACTGTAAAATTAATGTCTCTCACTGCTTGTAACTCTCCCAACAGTCTGGGCCATGATGAACTGGGTCGTCTTATTAGTCAACCTACCTGGGCAATAAACTGTAAAACATATATTATGGAGAAATAAAATACATAACACACATTAAGCAGTGCCTACAAGATGGTATATGTAGCCAAGTGTATTCAGAGTTCAGCTTTTCATACAAGACATTCAGTCAAAAATTATAAGGACAAAATATAGATGAAATCTCAAATTGTTGTCTATTAACACACCTAGTAATTTTGTTTGATCTATAGTCGATATGATGGTATTATTGGAAGAATGTATTTGGAATGGAGTTGGGTCACATGATTTAGTGGGATGAAATAGCAAGAGTTCTGTTTTGGATGGATTCAGGATTAGTGGAAAGTCTGATAACCAGGCTTTGACAGCTAGGAAGGACTGTTGCATCCTTGCCTCGAGTTCTTTCATGGTAGGTGCAGCCCAGGTGACAGTAGAGTTATCTGCATATTGAACAACAGAAGCTACAGAAGTAGCTGTATGGAGCTTGTTGGTAAAGATGGTGAATAGTATGGGACCTAGAACTGAACCTTGGGGAACCCCCATGGTAACAGGTAAGAGGGAAGGGAGGGCTTGTTGCCACTTGACAGATTGCTGTCCTTTAGATAAGTAACTGTGAAACCATGAAAGTGAAGAAAGGTTGACTTTTAGAGTGGAGAGTTCATTAAGTAATTTCTGATGAGAAACAGTATCAAAAGCTTTGGAAAGGTCCAAGAAGTTAGAAGATACAAGATTCTCATTGTTTCTATGTACGTTGATAGTATTAGTAAAGCTGAGAAGGGCTGCTGTGGTACTATGATTTGGGAGAAACCATCCCGTATGATAGTAAGGAGTTTATTAAACAAAAGGTAGTTTAAGAGCTGCATATGAATACATTTTTCTAAGATTTTGGGTGGGGGATAAGATTGCTATGGGTTTGTAGTTGGAGAACTCAATAGAATTGCCACTTGTGTGCAGAGGAATAATGTAAGATATTTTCCAGACTACAGGAATATATTGTTCAGTTATATAACCTGTTAATGAAAATAGACACAGCATAGCAGACGGTGTCTAATGCAAGTTCTAGGGCAGATTATCAGTGCAAGGGTTGTGGGCTTCAGTTTAGAGAGTAACCTTTTATGGTATTATAAGTTTTTTAAAAGGTTTAAATGAAAAGGAGTCAGTGGTATCTATGGGTATATTTGGGATAGTAGGAGGTGTATTTCAGTGGGTCTTAGGGAGTGAGGGTATAGCATTTGTGAAGACAGAGTTAAATTGTGCTGCTATACAATTGTCATTGGTAGATGATGGGGTGAAAGGACTGGCCTGGTTGTAGGATTTTATTTATGGTGAACCCAAATGTTTTAGGATTATTGTGATGCTTTTCTGCATATCAGTATAGTATGTCTTTTTGTCTAGTCTGACCTGGGATTTGGCTTTATTTTTAAATTCCCTATACTGTTCTAGGTTAGCTTGGTTTTTGTTAGTGTGCCACAGTGTCTAGGGTTTATGTCATAGTTTGAGTAATTTTTTTGTGTCTTTTGTTAGCCAGTGAGTGAAGTTAGATTTTACTCTAGTAGTTCGACACAGGGCTAATGTGTTTAGCATGTTAAGAAACATAGTATTGAAGTAATCCACTGCAGGATCAATGGGTAGTGTTGTGAGAGGGGTTCAGTCACAGCTTTATATGATGGAGTTAAAAGTTTCAATATTGACATTTTTTGTTGTGAATTTGATGGTAGCTCAAATTTCTGTGGGGATGGAGATAGTGTCTGATTAGATATGTAGGGAGATGATAACTAATGCCATCTGGGAGGCAGCCTGATTGGTTTGAGTAGGTTTGTTAGTTAGAATCCAATCTAGAACAGAATATTCTTAATGGTAATCATAACCTCTGCATTTCAGTCTACTTAACAATTCCCCTAACCCTGAAAGCAAAAAAATAGTCAATACCTCTCAGCTGTACAGATTTCTGCTTCATATTTTTGGTCTGTTTTTCACAAAATTGTGGTTTTCTAGCAAATCATTGTAGATTGAAGTCAAAAAGTAATGATAAGCATTTGAGTTTAAGACTTCATACCCGTTCAGAAAATGCATGCTAATACAAAACATGTTAATCTATCAACTTTCCGAGTTTGTAAGAAAGTATTTTTGGGCTTTTGTCCTCCCATTATTTATGGCTTTGTCCAGATTTCTTGCTCCAAGACGTTGAGAGGTGTGTTAACACCAAGAGCTAACTTACCAGATGCAATTAAAAAATAAATGAAAAACAGGCATCAGAATCTATTAACAGTTATTAATATGCCCCACAGTAAACTGTAATTTGGAAAAGTCAGCAAAAAACAAATTCCCTAAAGTAAAATAATGTATAATCCAAAAACATGAAACATGTATAATACTATTAAACATAAAAAATGATTAATCTCTACAGTACACAAGACAAAATTACCTTTGAACAATGTGCAAACCTGAATTATTTGTAGTGAAATTCAAATAAATACACATTATTTCACTTTTGCAATGCTGTTAATTTACAAAACAAATTAATATAAATAATCCTGCTATATCAGATAGCAATGCCAAACACCACATCCATTAAATGGATGTGTAGAGCTGAAAAACAGAAAAGATAAATGGTAGATCTTGTACTGTAGGAGAAAGGAATGTGTTTCATGGCGTGGGAGTCACACAGTACAAAATACATATAGTACACATTGCAGATTTAATGTTGTTGTTGTTGTCTTCCGGCTTTTCCCGGTTAGGGGTCGCCACAGCAGAACTCTGGTCTGCTAATGATTGGCAGTAGATTTTCACAAATGCTGAGGTGCCAGCTCGATGTTCCACCTTCAACAAAGGCACACCCATTTCCGCATGTCTTTCGAATGCCCACCCAACTGCGGGGAGGACATGCAGACTCCACACAGAAGGCACTCCCTGCGCTCCAGCCGAGAATCGAACGGGAGAACCTCTTGCTGTGAGGCAAAAACGCTATCGCTGCACCACCGCGGAAGTCTGCATTGCAAATTTAATAAAAATAAAAAAAGACAGAAATATGCAAAAGTACTGCACAGTTTCATTCAAATATCATTAAATAACCTGCTTTTTGAATTTCTTGTTTCATCAGATTTAAATGCAACAGTTCAAAGCATAAAGTAGGTGCTATTGTGGTTATAATCACAAGTACATGCCAAGAAGTTATAATCAACTATTAAAACTCCATTATACATATAAAATGACAACTTGGTTATTTTTTCCATAAGACTCAATCTTGCAGAGTCCTTATACCAACTACCAATGTTTCTCATTCTGTTTTTTGAGTGATTTTTTTTAAAAGAGTATTGATTTTTGACCTTTTTTAAAATATCAAGATATTACACATTTATAACACAAGACTTCCACATACTTCATATAAACATATGTACATAGAAATCTACCACAGAAACAACTATATAGCATTAGCTATATGCACAATATTCTATAGGGTTACATAAGGTGTACATTTTATTAAGAATCACCACAACTCTTTACCTATACCTAAAGTACAATATACCATATGCATTTACCACCAGACTTTTCCATTTCTCCTTTATCTTCAACTTATTTGAAGTTTAACAGTCTTAACCTATTTTTTTTTTTATTGAATGTTCATTATCAAACAAGTGACAAGGCTCAAAGAATTTTGTAACCCCCTATCCCAAGTGGCTTGGGGTATGTATGTTATATCTATACAATATATATACATATACATCTATATATATCAGCCAGTCAAACTATCCAAACATCAAACACCTGTCTCACACACACACACACACACACACACACACACACACACACACACACACACACACACACACACACCTGCTTGAATCACTAAAACTCAAATAGTCAATTAACTGAATCAGACAGATCAAAATCTTTTTTTTTTTTTAAGTCAAGCCCTCATGCACCCCTCCCCACACCCTCTGCTAAATATATATATCAACTCCAAGATTGCAAAACAGTTGAGAAAAGAGTAAATTCCCTAATCACTACTGTACTGTGATTTTGGAAAACAGAAAAACTAGTACATTCATTCAGCTGATTTTTAATCAGCTGTACAGGCTTTTTTGCAGATTGACAAGCCAACTTGTTGATTTCAATCCATGTATTATATATACATACATGTGTGTGTGTGTGTGATACACACACACACACACACACACACACACACACACACACACACAGCTTACTACCACTTGAAAGTTTTTTTTTTATTTTTCATCACTTTTGATTCACTGCAAGGTGTTTGCTCTTTGAACATTTGCTCATGTGACACTATTAAAATACACACACACACACACACACACACACACACACACACACACACACACACACACACACACACACACACACACCAGTCTGATTAATAAAGGCCACCTTATTCAACAGCCTTAAGCAAAACTGCAGTTATTACAAAAATGAGTCATGATCACCCAAGTGTCTAAAGAAATTGCTGGCACAGTAAAGACAGTTAAACTGCAAATATATAGAAAAAACACATGTTTTAATATGTCAGATACAGTCTGATTGAGCTGTTCATTTGGTCACCTGAGAAAAGAAATGCAGTGAGGGTCTCATGGGAAATCTTAAGTGCATCAGTGAAGCTGTGGCTTATAGTTCCATGCATAGATAGTGGCTGTTTGCTTAGATAAGCCATTGAGCACCACCAGACATCAGTCATGTATATGCAGCCCACGTTTACTGCTAACTATGGCTCAATCTCTGTAAAATCAGATTATATAATTTAACCAAAGCTTACTGGTATTCTTTTCATCACATTAGAGTTTTTGTTAGCATTTAATAGGATATTTTTAAATATATTGACTCTACATCGAATCTGTTGTCACTGTAACCCCAGAAAGATTTCAGCAGCCCACCTCTTCCCTAAAATTCATGGCTGATAATTAGATGACACCAAGATGCTGAACAGATAACCAACTTTACAGCCAGAAATCATTATATCTTGAGTTGTTGCTCACAGACATGTTTAATAAAATTCACAATATTAAACCTCAATCCTATTAGAAACTTTTACAATAAATTCAAAAACTAAGTGGTCAGGTGACATTAATAGTTCAACAATGGTAATTACTTAGGATTGTAGGATTTGTGCTCAATCCATGGTTAAATAAAATAATTAAATTAGGAAGGTGAATGGCATACATTTGAGAATAAATGCATAGAAATATTGAACATGTAGAAAGTTAGACTGGTTGGATGGATGAAAGCAACTTTTACCAATACAGTTGAACAAGAAGTTAAAGAACACAGGATGTTGATCAAGTTACTTAAAGCATATATATTTTATAAATAACTGAAAATGCTAATTAGAAAAACCAAAGCCACATACAGATTAATTGGGAATAATGACATCAAGAGGTTTTACAGTTATGTTAATAAGAATACCAACAGATTTGCTCCGATTTTGAAGAAGGGTATCCTTCTTAGGGATAGTGTACATGTAGCAAAATCATTTTAATACTTCTGCTATATTACTTCTGCTATATTACTTCCACCAAGCAGTATTGTCTTTAATGGATTTTCAATTCCTGATAAATCAAGCCACATGTCCCTCAACTGCACAAGATATCTGCTTTGAATAGGGTTAAGATTAACAGCGGCATTCAACCTGAATTCCAAAGTACTTTATTTTGAGTCTCACTGGCAACTTGATACATCCATTAAAACTGTTAGCTCATTAATGATTAGCATTGTTCCTGATACTTGTTAGCAATATCATATGAACCACGGTTACAAAGTAACTATATGCACTAGCCTCCCTCTCCCAAGTTTGACTTCACTTTTAAGAGAGGCTTTTTATCTCTATTCAGTATTAATGGAAATGCTCCTGCATCTACAGTGTCAAATCAACATGGTTTAATTAGGAAACAATCTACTCTTACCACTTTAATACAGTTCCTGAACCTGTTTGTGAAGCACTAGATAAAAAGTGTAACAGTGGTATACTAAATTCTCTGATAAAGTAGGACATCACCACATGAATTTCTGAATGGAAAAGGAATTATTTAAAACAGATAAATGACACATTAAAATTTAGAACCACTATTCCAGATGGTCTGAGGGTACTGCCAGAGTCCCTTGAGGATACTCATTAGACTATTAAATTTAACTTGGAATTTTAGTTTTTGCCCATTAACCACACATACAGAATTGGCCTCATACGCAGATATTAAATAGGCACAGTTTAACATCTACATCTGATTATTCATCATTTAATTCATGTGTGTCCAAATTATTTCAGTGGTTCAACATACTCTAAATATTGTCACAAAACATCGAGTGATGTATTTTGATACTTTTAGACCTGAACAAAAGCATTCAGATTGAATATTATTATCACTAAGTAATTGAGGAGGATTACAGTATGTATAAAACTCCAAATTTTATATTCAAGAAAAATCCTTGCACATTTAAAGCAAGAGCTGTGTGTTTTGTGGAACTACTTTGAAATTTTTTAAGAATATATCTAAATAATTAATTATATATAACCTATAAGCCTATAGTTGAATGCAATTATTTTTCTTCATACTTGAGTGGATTAATTAATGTTCAAAGAAATTTTAAGGAAGGAATTATGGAGTATACAATTCTTATTATTGACAGTAAGAAAAATGACATTTTCTATTATTACATATCATTCATTGTACAGAAAACTGTTGAGCTTAACATGTTCTTCATAAAGAAATAAAGCTTTTATTAAAAGACCAGGTTGTTGCAATCAAGTCAAATACCACATGGAGGAAATTATACATTTAAAATTGCAAAATGTAAAACTTTATTACGTTTAGAACACAGTATTGTCTGTTGTTTGCTTAACCTGTAAAGGCAGTATATTCAAAGTAGTTCATTGGAGTCAATTAAAAATTGCTTACAGATTTGGTCAGGTTCTAATGTTTATTCATTATGTAGCTTGTGCTATGATGCTCTTTGACCTTCATTCATTATCTCAGACTATGAGACCATATGATTAAGAAACCATATGCTACCATTAAATGTGGAACCCTGGTAATTAACTTAACTAGACTACAAAACATATTGCTGCATCCTTTATATCTTTTTTTACTGTTCTAGTTTAAGTCTATTTCTGATCTATATGGTCTGATCGTGTTGTAATGTTGAGCCACTTGGTTACAGCTGTAGTGTAATTACTTTTCTAATCATTTATTTCCTATACGATTGTGGCAGAGAAGGGTTGTTTACACCAAACCGTCTTCCTATATGATGACATCGCTGAAAGGGCTGTTCAGACCAAACCATCTTCCTATATAATGAATAACTGAAATCATTTCATGTCTAGGTATTTTGCATTTAAGTCATATTGTACATATGAACACAGCCTACTGATGACTGCCTTATGTGGCATTAATGAATGTGCACACAGTCAAAATGGAATTATGAATACCCTTTACTACTTAATATTAAGTTATAAATACATTACACTATCATCTAATACACTGCACACTAGCTTCTGTGCCAATGATGAGTTTGCATACAATTAATCTGAAGTGTCAATGTCCTTTACTAGGTATATTTAAATAATATAAAGTCTCATTTCAAGCACCATGTCATTTTATGATGGGTACTAACAAGTGGATAGATAACATTAACAACACAATGGTCAGGGTGCAAAGCAAAAAGTTTATGTCCAGCAGCTAGAGCACCTCGAATATTCAAACTACCTGGAAGTACTTCTGTAGACACAGTACCAGAGTGTTAATTTTTCCCCCAAAAAACCCACTAGAAATAAAGTTAGGTTTAGTCTATTATCTTCTCTTTTAAGAATAGTACTAAACTATGAAGTTTAAAAAGAAAGTGTACCTTAAAAGTACTATATAAAACTTGAACACTTATTCAAGTACTCGCGGTTGTGCAGATGGGTAGCATAAGTAGCAGTGGCATAGGCCATGAACTGCTTTGTTTTGTTACATCACGGATAGTGCTTGTCTAGAGGTTTAGAAAGTTAAGGTGGAAAATGTAAGACGTAGTAGACAGAAAAAATATCTTAAGTATAAAACTTCTGTCTAAAGAAATGAATGTAGGTATTTTAACAAGATCATTTTATTCAGTACTGGTTCATAAATGGTAATACAGTTGCAGCTATTGTTGGGTACATGAGTTAGTTATACTTCATAACTGTTTTGGATATTATGCCAATTCAGATATAAATATGGACTGTTTAATGATGTGAATGTACCCTTAAAGCCATTTTACTGAAGGGATATGAAGCTAAATGCTTCTATTCCCTCACATTTTACAGCTAGTTTGCCAGCCACTCTTTTTTTGGTACAATATTTTCAAGTCTGAGCATTAGTAATTATCAATCAGTTTACATGATAGGTTCACTTAGTACAGTTTAATTAGCATTTCTTTTGGAGATAGGAAGAGACTATATAAAATTATAAATAACCCACAAAGGCAAGGTGAGAACATACAGACTCCACTCAGATAGTAACCACAAATCAGTAGTAAACCTGGAAATATAACATTTACATTTCTCCTTGGAAGACTAACTTTTGCCATCGGTTTAGTTTATAAGACACCATAGTATTGTAAAATAACCATATCAGCTTTTGTGCAACAAACTCTAAATCAAAGGCTTTCATATTACTTTTAACTATTCCATGGTATAATTTTCTTTCATTATTTAGATACAGAAAATGTAAATCAGGGGAGAGGACAGTGGTTAATACCTGCTTGATTTGTGCCTTAGAAATGAGCCTAAACATTTTTTATACATAAAATGATGTGCATTATTTAGCTGAGATGGTTGGGTTGGCAGAGTTTCAGGAGAAGGAGTTCAAAGTACAAAGAGCACAATGGACAGGAATATTTTAAAAAAGCTAAAGTGAATTTAAATATTATTGAGAACAAAGTTATTCTCATCAGATATGTCCAGTTGGCATCATTTGTGGTCCAAAGAAACCTGCATTAGTTGTTTGACTTTTTTCATGAAGTATATATTTTAACTACCTTTATTTAATAATCATCATCTAGAAAGGAAGCTTTGGTGTCCGAAAAAAAAGTTGGGTTTCCCTGTTTCTGTCCGATTGACTTTTCCTTTTGTTCAGATTTTGTATATTTTAGTAGCTTGACCTCTGGTAATGAAAAAAAACTGCAAATTGCAAGTATTTGAAAGTGATGTTTACAGTGCACACTCTCTCCTCCCGAATGGGGCACTTGGAGTTTATACTCCAACTCTCTTCCCATTGTTCCGTCCTGAACACTTTGACCAAATCAATTACATCAATGCTGTTCAAACAAATGTTCGTCTCTCTAATAACTCTAATAAGAGTTAAAGTGTAAATGGCAAAATGTTCAGCAAGTGGTCACATTCATTAGATTATGTCTAATGCTGGACTTTTTAAGTCTCAGTCAATGTTTTTGCAATGTTTTGTGATCTTAGTATCTCAGTAAGCTCTCAAGTTATATATACTATTAAACAGCATTTTGATCATCCCACCGTGAGCTTCCAGGAGACTAACGTTATTTGCTCATTATGATATTTAAAGAAAAATAAAAATTATTCCAATGTAACTAAATTGTATACAATGATATTTAGTATCTCAACCTGCAATACACAGAAGGTCCAATATCAGAGTTGTGTTCCCCATCATTTAAGGTTTCATATTGGATCTTTAAAATGATAGTAGGTAGCATAGTTTGGGAGTTATTCATGTAAATATAAACATGAAATGTATGACGTCAGCAGGCATCACTACAGAGTCCCTTGGAAGCCAGACTGCACAGGCACACCTGAGGCTAGTTGCTACCAAAATGACCTCAGTACAAAATTAGATTTTTATGCATATTTCCTTCACCACCCAGTGTTTGAACATCTTAGCTAATATCCATATATTTTTTAAGTTATTAACTTGTTTTCTTATTAATGAAACTGGAAGACCCTATTTATGTTGAAAAATAATTCTACTTCACTTGTGGCTGGTGAGGATTTCAAAACTTAGTAGGTATATTTTTGCGGGGAGTGCTAGTAAAATTTTAACTAAGCTAAAGAAATAAGAAAAAGGGACTTCCCTACTAGTGCTCTCAATGCTTTTCATTTATAGACATTCCAAGGCCGCTGAGTCATATATCCATTTATACCATGTCAGTAACGTCCTTCAGGCTGCATGTCATGTAACATTCAATCCTGGTATAAATTTTTGGATACTCATGTAGCCATCTAACTTATGTTTAAAGGAAGATAAGTTACAGAGCTGCAGATTGATCTATAATCCAGTGCACTTCCCTGATCCAGTGCTTCTGAACTGTATGCTGAATGAACAATTTTTTGTTTTGTTCCTCAACCATCTGTGAGCTACAATTTACTTGCACATGGGATTGTATTCAGAGGAAGAACCAAATGGAATGGTGAAACATAATAGCCAAAATCTCCATAAACCTGCAGTCCATTTATGTAAGTCAACCTAGGACCATTAAATTCCTTCTTAGCAGCATGCAGTTACTATAAGCTCTTCCATTCTGGCCACTGCCTGTGTCTGGCATGTCTACTCAACTACTACAACTACAGGAAATTCTTAGATTCTCCTCCTACTTCTCAAGTGTCTCTTCCATACCCAAACATAACTGTGTGAGGCAACAAATCTTTCACCGTCGGTGTCCCTGTATTATTCAACAGCAAACCCAGTACATTAAATGGCCAGACCTCACCTGGAGACTGCTTCTATTCTTTTGGAGTGATTTACTTACTGTCATCTCTCACTAGAGTAGTGTTTCTAGAATAGAAAAGTTCTACTGATAAGACAATTACCAATTTACTAACTATATAGGATTTACTCCACCTTAGTTAGATAGGTGTGCATACAAGCACATGCACACACAGTTGAGGTGTTTCCATATATTGTAACATTTCGAACACTTTCTATAACAAGTAAGAGGGTCTGATAAGCAAGCGGATGTAATTACATTTCTAGAAGAAAGAACCGTCACATGCAGAAACATACACCACCATACTATTGCAGCATATAAACAACTACAGAGATGCATCTGCTCTCGATAGGAACATGTGCAGTGCAAACCCCAGAAACAAAGCCATATAGTGGAACCATAATATCAGCAAGGATTATAGTAAAAGGGAAAGAATGTTGACCAAAAGTAAAAAGATTAATTCCCAGAATGGTAGAGCACTTGTCACTGAAATAAGCAAAACTCAACCAAAGACAAGTTTGAGGCTAGGATAGCTACTCAAGCAAAGGACAATCACAAGGCATTTTTAGTTATGTTCATCATCTCAAAAGCACAACACAACAATGTGCTGAGCTGATTGTGAATGAGGTTACCTATAATGAGGCTGAAGATATAGTGAACCTAAATAACCAAAAGAAGGCATTCGCAGCAACTAAATAACCAAACGAGACAGAAACCAGCTAACGTCACACGCTATGTAGTCTTGAGAAACCGGTGACCTCCTTTCCGATAATAGCAACCAAGGTACCAACAGCTCACTTCCAATAAACAATAGTAGCAGGACTCCAATGGCAAAAATCCACAATTTATTAAACCACGATACAAACAAACAATGCAGGCTTCATCAGAACTGACTTACATCTTTGATTTAGCCCAGTTTAAATTACTTTTTTGGCGCCAAACCGAGCTCCCAAATTTAAAAACACGCTACACCAAAAACAACTGTCTACGTAAATATGCTACTAATACCTAATGAATAATTTCATAAAAAACAATCTGTTCATCAACTATTATGACAATCATGAACTAAATAGTTATAATAAATAATAAATATACAATAGTATTATGCATATCAGAGTAATTTCAAAAAAATGCACATACATATATATATATATATATATATATATATATATATATATATATATATATGTGTTAAAAATATATTCCAACAATAATTATGTTAAAAAATACATATATTTTTTAAAAAATATTTTAAAAATATTTTAAAAATATATTTTAAAATGTTTACATAAGTAATGGTTTAATTGAAATATTATCATTCAGGCCAGGAACAGTAGAGGCGTCTGTGTATAATTGCCACCACATTTCACGGAAAGATAAATACCCTTTACAGTCACCCCCCCTGGGGTCTGACCTAATAATATCTATAATACCAAAGGTGAACCAATGGTCCAAACCAAACTGGTTTATATGTCTATACAGGGCATTCCTATCATCACCCTTTCTAATACAATACATGTGGTCATAAATACGTTTGTTAAACTGCCTCTCAGTCTTTCCAATATAGAAAGCTGGGCATGAGACACATAATGCAATATACACCACAAACTTAGTTTTACAATTTCCTTGTCTTAGTTTAATGTTAGACCTAGAGATGTTATCTAACACTACTTCTTCGGTGTTGATCAAATAACACCAATTACAACTACCACATTTATGTGTATGTGTAGCTATATTATTTATTAGTATTGGACCCTTCTCCAAAATTCTTTTTATATTGGGACCCATTTTATTGACAAAATAAGGCCTATTACCTACTATATTAGATACATATGTGTCAGCCTGAATGATATTCCAATTTGTATTTAATATTTCTTTAACCTTATATATATATATGTGGTCCATACCCAAGGATACATGCTCTGCTTAAATTAATAACCTTAGGGGTAAAATTGTGTGTCACATTGCTATTATAAGAATTTCTATATGTTAAGCCTAATAAAGGAATATATACAGTCCCCCATCCCTTCACGACTTGATTTTTTACTTTATCCATCATTTTTACATCATATCCCCTGTCTTTAAATAACTTAGTTATATATGTTAGTTCCTCCAACATATTAGCATATGACGATGTCATTCTTATTGCTCGAACTAATTGTCCTTTAAATATATTTCTCATCAAACTTTTAGGGTGATTACTGGAAAATTCAAGATAGCTATTAGAGAAGGTGGACTTTCTATGTATTTGGGAAGAAAACTAAGTATTATCTTTGTAAATGAACGTGTCTAAATAGGCTAAACCTATCTGACTATGAGAAAAAGTAAATTTGAGAAATGTATTACTACTAGAATTAATATAATCCAAAAATTGGTACAAACTCTTTCCACTCCCTTCCCATAGAATGTAGATATCATCCAGGAACCGTGAATAATATTTAATAGCCTATTTAGACACGTTCATTTACAAATGAAATTGGCAAAATCAACTCAACTGAACCTCAAGATATTACTGCTCAATGTCAGGAGGCCAAAAAAAAAAAAACTACACTCCATCGAAGCTGTCCTCACACTTGAGAATATCGACACCTGTGCAATTACTGAGACATGGTTTAAAGCAGCAGAGTATAGACCTGCATTGCAAGGTATCAGTGCATGCCACACTTTTAGACCAATAGTTGCACAATGAAGGGCTAAAAGTGTAGGTGTCTCAATATACATCAACAACAAGCATACCTCTAAGGTGGTCAAACAGGATGACATGAAGGAGTTCCTCCACATGCAGATCACCACAGACAAAATACTGTACCATATCCTCACCAACTATAGATAAGCCTCCATGTCCCAAGAAGCTCACAAAAATGCATACTTGGACCTACTGGAGACATCATCCAACCTAACACCCTACACATGGGAGAATAATTACCCCTTTATAGACTGGAAATCCTACACAGCCTCAAATCTACAGGCATAGAGATTAATGGACTTTGTAAATACAAAAGCCCTTGACCAAATAGTGACTACACCCACTACAGGCTCCAACATACTGGACCTCGTGCTCCCAAATATGGAAGGTTGCAACCCCCGATGCCTCATCCTCCCTGGAAAGGTCCAACCATAAATTTGACACCTTTGAAATCAAAATCAACTGCATAATACCATTAAAAATGTAATAGTTACGAACTACTTCAAGGCAATTTCACTTTTATTAAGTGATGGTTTGCCAAAATTCAATGCTCTTCCAAACCCTGACAGCACAGCAGTCTATGCTGAATTGCACTCAAACTCTGTACCACCATGTCAATGGCTGCATAGAGGCTGATGTACCTACCAGATGCAACCCAGGACAAGCTCCAGAAACAAACCACCCTGGTGTTATCCCAAATTGAACAGGATAATATACAACAAAAGAAAAAAGAATTATGGCAAAAATCAGAAAGGGCAATTCCCATAAAGATAAAATCTCTCTCAAACTAAAGAGGCAACTAAGAGGGCTAATTAGGTCAAACAAAGCCTGCTTTGAGGTTAACATAGCCTCCCAAGTGAAAGTTAACCATAAGGCCTTCTGCAGCTGTATCAGAAAACTGAAGGGCAGCACATAATGTGCTAAACGGATGGTCAACAGTACCAAATTCACAGAGCCTGCTGATATTGCAAACTTGTTAGTGGGCAAATTCAGTTTCAAGTTTACCCCCTCTCACCCAACCATCCCTCCAAAAAAATACCCTCACATATAATTCCTACAGCTATGATTAGGGAGCATGTACTGGCTGCATGCAGCAAGGCCAAGAACAAGGCCACAATGATAACACCCCCAGGATGCCTCCTAAACAGTTTAAACTATGACTTATCAGGACCTCTGGAGTCATTAACTATTTATTTTTATTTTTATTTTACATTTGTTAACCGGAAAAGTCTGACTGGACACATATCCATTTTCAGCGGAAGCCCGGGGAGAAAAGCTCCAATAGCATGTCATAAAGAAATTACACAAGAATATCATACAGAGATATAGGTTCCATAGAAACATAAGTTATGTATAGATTAACAATTCCTTTAGTAAAGTCAACATACAGCATTCTAGTAGTAGGGTTTATATAGAATATAAAATATAAACACAAGAAAAACATTTTTGTGTCTGATAATGCTTATTAGGTTCTGAGAACTAGATCGTAAGGCTCTTGTAGGGATGTGGGAGTTAATTATATTTTGAAGTGCAGGTTTTTTTTCTGGAAGGTAGAAGAGATAATGCGCTATTGTGAGTTGATTAAACAGAGGTAGTTGAGGTAGCTTGAGCCAATTGAGTTGGTTAAGGGTGAGACAGTGGTGGGATTTGTATAAGGTTTCAGTAGCAGACTTGGCTATTCTGTTATAACAAGATTCCATTTTGTTCAGATCACTCTGGTGGACATTAGTAAGGATGGGAGAGGCATAGAGAAGGATAGATAAGAGATGAGTTCTTGCAATAGTAGCTTTGGTTTGTTTAGTTATAAAATGTTTGTTCCTATAGAGAAGTCCTAGTTTTTTATTAACTTTCTTAATGGTTTGTGCTATATGGATATCAAATTTGAGGTTATTGTCTATGTCTACACCTAAGAGTTTAGTGTGTGCAGTTGGAGTGATTTGAATGTTATCTTTGGAGTGAATGGTGATAGGGTTGTTGAGGGGGGAGCATGACCTGGGCCGAAAATAATTTATTTCATTTTTTTGGGGGTTAAGAATAAGTTTGATGTTTGTGAACCATGTTTCAGCTAGAGTAAAAGTGTTTTGGGTGAGGATTTTCAGTTCCTTTAAGGTGGGGGCGACACTTATAAGGATGGTGTCATCTGCATATTGTACTCCTGATGCTGTGAGTGAGGAGGAATTGATTTGGTTGTTGAATAGTGAGAACAATACTGGGCCAAGGATGGATTCTTAAGGGACACCTTTTGATACTGGTAGCATGAGGGACAGCTGGTCATGTCATAAGACTGCCTACTGTCGACCAGATAAGTAGCTAGTAAACCATGATATAGTGGAGGGGCTGAGGCTTAGGGAAGATAAAGTTTGGAGAAGAATGTTATGGTCTACCATGTCAAGGGCTTTAGATAAGTCTAAGAAAATGGAAGATACAAATAGTCCCTTGTTTCTATTGTGGTTAACTATATCTGTAAATGATATAATGCTGTGGCGGTGCTGTGGGATGGTCTAAAGCCATGCTGAGTTTTGGAGATTAAGTTGTTTTGTAAGAGGTACCAAAGTAGCTGGGAATGTACAACTCTCTCTAATATCTTGGATAGAGGGGAGAGTATTGCAATTGGGTGGTAGTTGGTGAGTTCTAAGGAGTTGCCCCCTTTGTGCAGTGAAATAATGTGTGATGTTTTCCACAGGGTGGAGACTTTGAATTCTGCAAGTGACCTGTTTATAAGGATGGACACGGGACAGACTATGGCGTCTGCTGCTATCTGAAGGAATTCAGCTGGTAGGCTGTCAGCAGCTAGTGTGGTTGGTATGAGTTACTTAAGGAGCTTTAAAATAATTTTAGTGGATACAGGGTGTAGAGAAAAGTTGGTGGCATTGTTTTGAGTAGCAGGGTGGGTTTTGCTAGCACCTAGTATAGGACTGCTAGTGGTATTGAGGGCATTGGTAAGGGTTTGGACTGTTTCGGTAAAGAGCTTGTTAAATTGTGTGGGAATGTTGTCATGGTTGTTTGGTAGTACTGGGGTTGGGGTGGTGGCTTTACCTGGATGGATTATGCCATTTATTGTAGCCTTGCAGTTTCTAAATTGGTCTTGCTGTTTGATGACTGCACTGTTTAAGTAAGATAAGTGAACACCACCTGAACTGTTTTTTTTTTTTTTGCTGTTTATAATGTAAAGCTGCTTAAATATAGGTTCATAGGTAGGTACTAGGCTATCTGCCTGAGGGCATTTATAAGCCTAGCCAGAATGTGTTGGCTTTCACCACCCTTTTAGATTAGTTTCCTGTGTCTCTGTCAGCAGAGCCACTGAATTGATCCCCAGGGTAAATTTTCAGTTTCCCATCCACTAGTCAAGATTTCTCTTGAAGAGGGTCAGTGAGGTGCTCTGCCTAATGTAGATTGGAATCTTGTTCCAGAGCAAGGGAAGTCTCTGGAACAGGAACCTATCCCTCCAGCATGTCCTGTTTATTGTTGTGGTGAGGCTTAGATCTCTAGAGCGTGTGTCTCTAAGGGATTTGGTTTTCTTTAGGTGGAGCATGTCCATCAGGTCTGGATTTGACATGGCCTTGTATGTCAGGCAGAGATCACCTCTGAGTAGGCGATATGCAACCGAGTACAGATGGAGTTTCTTTAGTCGAGCTGCATGGGGCATCTGTTTGAGGCTGGTAATCCTCTTGGTGAGGTACTTATGTGGTCTTTCCAGCTGTTGCAGGTGTCTAGTAAGGTACATCCCAAATGGGGAGTTGTACTCTATGATAGGCCTGATGAGACATGAGTAGAGGGGCACAATAATCTCTTTTGATCTAGATGCTTACCCTTTTGTGATTAGGTGGGCCACATAGAAGGATTTCCTAACCACTTTGGCAATGTGGTTATCAAAGGAGAGATTACTATCCACTTGGGTCCCCAGATCCCTAATTACATCTTCCATATTTAGAGGACTACCACCTATGTGGTAGTTTCTGGGTACTTTATTTTTCCCAAAGGAGGATGACTATGCACTTTTTGGCATTTAGCTTAAGGCCATGATTCTGACACCAGGTATCCATCTCAGTGAGACCCTTCTGGAGGATGTCTGTGTCAGCCAGAGAGACGATTATGGCCCCTAGTTTGCAGTCATCTGCGAACTTGGTAAGCCACAGCCCTCCTCTGTTTGCCTGTACCTCAGATAAGTATATACCTAACAGGAGGGGTCCCAGGACTGAGCCCTGGGGGATGCCACCTGTAACTGGTTTACAGTTGGACCTAGCACCCGCAACTCTTACCGAGTGGGTTCTATCTATGAGCCAGTTGGCAACCCATCTCATGGATGACCAACTTGCTGTGCTAGAATCTTGTATACCTATGATAGCAGTGCAAAAACAAAAAGAAAAAGAAAGCAAATTTTGAACAAAAAGGCTGTCCTAGCCTGTATGCAAACACCCTGAGTACTAACTATCTCTTTCCTCCTCCAGACCATTCGTAGCCATCACATACCTACATCAGTTAAGAAGAATCTCCCAGAAAATACTGTGGACCCAGCAAAGAAGTTTGAGAGAACCATAGACTGAAAGTAGTGAATGTATGTTAACTTTCTTGATTTTGTGTACTTTACATAGTGTACTCCTTTAAGGACAGTTGACTGACTTTAGTGTGGTCAGGCACTGCATCAGAAATGTTGCGTTTGCATTTTACCTTAAATGAAGACAAGACACTTCTTCCTCTCTTTTAGAGGTATTTATTACACATGTGTGGGAGCCTACTGGAAAGTATCAGGGAGACTCCCCGAACAAAGGAATGCATAAGCTTATATGCTGGTGATATTGCTGACAGTACAAAAATATAAACTAGACCAATTAAAATAGTTCAAGAGATGTTTAACCAGTCAGTGGTTTACCCATAGGCTTGAAGCAGTTCACATTACTACATCTCTAGGCAGAGAAAGAAAATCAGATACACTTCCATATAAGGCACACAGGCTCTTGTTTTTCAGTACTTTTCCACTATTCACAGTTTAGTCAATAGTTCGTAGTACAGAGTTCAAATCAATACATACAGGTTTTCACATACTCAATCTCCTTGAACACATGCTTTGACCATTCATATTCTACACAAATTAGTGGCAGGCATCACCCCCCATATATCTTTTACCTTCTTAGTTATACTTCACTCCTTTTCCTCTATAACCTAGAGTGCACCTTTGCCTCTTTCTACCCATCCTGCCCACACTCCAGCTCCCTGAATTACACAACACATCTCTGATGTACTGACTATTTTGTTTGAATTTAGTCTAAGGTTACTTAACTGCCACATACCTACCTTCCACCCATATAGGATACATATTGCAGTAATAGGCTCTCTTTCACATAACACTGATAGTCTCCCAAACTCTCCAGTGTCTTGGACTACTGGCTCTGCCCCACTCCATTCGCTACACTCACTCCGCTCCCCTACCCTACCCCCATTCCTACCAACTCCCATATAAATTACATTTATAGTTATACACCACACCCTCTATCAGTTCCCTCCCACCCAATTAGAGTTTCACACCACACATATCACTTAAAAACCAACACACTTCACCATACCCTTACTATCACTCAGTAGTATATCAAACCCACTTACTTTGTTACTACCCTTAAACACTCTTCACCAGACATGATGAACTATAAACAAAAGTCCCACTTAATAAAAGTACTACTCTTCCTACATAGTATCATCACCTTTCTCCTGCTCTCCCACCTCTCCTCTTACCACACTCAACTATAATACCAGTACCTCCCCCACAATGGCAACCCGAACCTCTATCCATTCCCCTGAAACTTTGTGACTTCCCTATTACACCAGTAGACCTCACCTCCTCTAGATCAATCTCTTCCTTCCACTATAAACTGTCAGTCAGAACTAACCCTCACTCCTCATTAAGGCATACTAAATTACTACACATCTAACTAAACTGTATCTTCACCTACTCTACAAACTCATTCACTGTGGTGACATTCACCCTAATCCAGGGCCCACCACAACACCCTACACAGACTCTAATCAGCCAAACCCCCTATAATGTAGACCTACCTCCTCTCTTCTCTTCATTAACATAAATGCAAGAAGTATACTTAACAAAATCCAGGATGTTCACGCCCTTCTAGCTGTATATAAACCAGAAAAAGCAGTGCTAACTGAAACATGGCTTAATCCAGAACACCATAATAATGAGATTATAGCCCCTGGCTATAACATATTACGCAGAGATAGAGTAGAGAAAAGGGAGGTGACATAGCGATATTGTTCCAAAATCATCTCACCATTAAACAAATTGATTATAATACCCAATAAATCAAAGATGTTGAACTAATCCTTGCCAAATTAAAACTAAACTCAAACAAAGATATCATTATTGCAGGTGGCTACATTTCACCAGACAATAACACTACTATAATGGAAAACCTGCTAAAATGGATCTCAAACTCCATGTTACAAGAAACTGTACTATTAGGTGGCTTTAATATTGACTGGCTGAACTGCTCTAGCCACACTCCAACTACCCACATTAACCTCCATATATTTACTCAAATTAGATCCACCGCAACAAGAAGAGACAAAACCTCAAAACATGAATCCATTTTAGACTGGATTCTGTTATCTGACCCCACTCTAACATGGCACTCTGGCTGTCTACCTAACAGTCTAAGTGATCATCAAACACACTACCTAATTTGGAACAGACCCCGTTACATAAGCCAACCCAACCTCAAAGTAATACGTAACAAAAATACCTTTAAAACAACTGACTTCATCAATTCACTACAAAGCTGTAATTGGACACCCCTAAAACTACTATCTCTAGATGATGCTGTACAGTCCTTTAACTCCACTTTCCTGCAAATCGTAAACTGGCATGCCCCCACCAGAACTATAAGACTAAAAGCTAACTATGCTCCATGGCTAACTAAAGATACTAAGACCACAATGAAAGAAAGGGATCTGGCCTGGAGTCAATATCAAAAGAACAAAACCAGTAATCTGAGGCAAACCTACCAAGAACTTCGAAACAAAGCCAAAAAAAAAAAATCAAACTAGACAACAGTAACTACTACAAAAACATGCAAGCTTTGTGCCACACAAATAGAAGACACCTCTCAATTAGGAGATAATCATTGCTTGCATTTGGAGATCAGAACATGCCAGCAGAAGTAGTTTCTAAATATGCTGTGTTAAACTGCATCATAATATTAGCCAGGCATAACTGCATTTACACCTGCTTAGGATGTTGTTTTAGCATTCCCACTCTGAATACCCTGCTTCATTAAGTACATCCCAGTTAGTTACTGACCAGCTTTTGTACATGCATTTTCTCTATTAACATGCACAGATGGAAATGCTAGCATTTGTATTTTGGACCACGAGTTATGCACAGTACACTATTCTCCATTACTGCCAGAAATGGAAAGACAATACAGCCAACTTGTCACTCTTAAATGCACTGCAACCCTGACCCCACACACAATCCATAGCAATTGCAATACTTATTTGCAGAGATTTTAACAAGTACATTGTATAACACTACTTTTGCCATGCCAGATCAGAGACTAAGTAGCCTGCTCGTCAACCTCTTAGCTCAAATATTAAGGACATGAGAAAAATGGCCCCAAACCAGTTCTAGCTTTAAATGCCTCTGATTTTTGTCAGACTTTTGCTTAATCCCTTAAAGTATTTTTTTTTTTTTTTGTGGAGGTGGTGATAATTTGCTTCCTGCAAACTTCCTGTCTTCTTAATGTTAACAAAACACATGTAGTCACAAAATCTATTTCCTAAATATTCTAAATGAATACCACCATATTTTAAAAAGAAGTATCTGTGATTCTTTCCTTTCCCCAGATTATTTTTTGGAATCAGTCCTGATTGTTAAGGTAACAAATTTAGAGTTATGCCTCCCATGCATACCTTTCAGTTGCCCAGATTTTTGTCTCCTCTGTTTGTTTTGTTCCTCAAAAAGCTGTGGGTTTCTGACAAATTGTTGAGGACTGAAGTCATTATTAAGAAGACATTTGAGTTTCATACTTCACATCCTTTAGAGAGTGTGGGCGAATGCATGATTTCTTATAAGTTTATATTAACAATATTTAAAAACTATCCCTTTGTACAACCATTATTTTTGGCTTTGTTCAGAATTTTTACATTCCGGGGTTAAGAGATAAGCTCCTACATCTCAAAAATGTGCTATAGCTGAATAAACAATCCCACAAGGCACATGTGCATGCTGGTGCCTCTCTGTTTTGAAGTATGCTGGAGCTCAGTTCAGCATTAGCTCATCTACGTTTTGTCCACTGAATACCAGAATAGAGTGCATTTAGCAATTATTGCTTATGAAGAATGATATCAATTTAGAGTGGTCACGGAGCTGCACGCCACACAATTTAGAGTGGCTATTAAGCTGCAGGCCATAAATCAGAGAACTGAACATTTATTCACTTTCTTAACACCTCACTAATAGACATTAAGGAAAGATATCGGTGTATGCATAGTCATAATTAAAACTGACAATCACAGAAAAGCAGACAGGAAAAAAACAAATTATTCCAACAGCCAGTTCAGGATTTTTTTATATCTTGCTCTTCATCTGCAAACAGTGGCATAATTTTCTTCAGTCTCTCATTTGTGACTGTACCTATGTATATTTAAAAAAAAATGAAATTCCAAAAGACTGACCGCTCAGAACAACGACAGGACACTACGGGTAACTAACCACTCGCCCAACCCTGCAAACACACTAAAACTGAAGCAAAGAAAACCAAAGCCCCCCCACACCCCCCCAACTAAATATAGCAACTCCGAGACTGCACTACAGCAGAGGTAAGGGGCAAACATGCTGGCCAAGAGGTTACTTACCCATAGTGATCTGTCTGTGTTCTGAGAGGTTGGTCTTCAGGGATGTCGGGTTTTTCATCTCAGTCTTTTAAAAGTCGGGTAAGTGGGATTTTGGGTTTCTGGAGGGGACCCATGTTTCTGTATATACAAAGTTATATGAGAGCATGCCTACCTGCATGCAGATTGTCCAGATTTTATATGGAATTATAAAATGGCTTCCATGTGGGTAAAAATATTTTCCTTTACACCAGTGTGGTACATATCACTTAGCATACATTGCCGATTGAACTAGCTACACTTGATTGTTTTGGAGATATTGTTTTGCACCCATTTTTCTTGTGTGATTAAAATAGTTCATCTGAGAGAATGTGGATTTGGAACAGTACATGTTAGTATCGCATGAAGAAATCTGATGTTTTAGCTAATGTGCAACATTTACAGGAAGTTTAAAATATTGCATGATAACTTTAAGAATCAAAAGGAGGTTAGAAAAGATTGGGAAGGGAGACACGATAAGCACATTACAAAGAAACAATGGGGTGATTTATGTATGACTCCCAAAAATGCAACAAAGTCTAGAAGATTTAGGATCTTTGCTTGGGCGTGTTTGCACCGGTGTTTTTATACCCCAAGTAGACTCCAAATAATTTTTCCTCAGCTAAATTAGAAATGATGGAGGCGTGATAGGGAAGAAAGAGATAATTGGGAACATATTTTTTTGGAAATGTAATGCATTGGCAGACTTTAAAAATTCCCTGCAGATTATTCTATGTCAGAAATACTAGTTGAGCAAATTGGTGCAACTAAGTAAATTATTTTTTGAGCTACGATACAGAATTGGCATTGCTCGGACATAGTAATTGCTTAGTCCAATTATGATGGCTGCCAAAAAACAATTAGTAGAAAATGGAAATCAAAGTCTAAATCAACTGTACTATTAGTAGTGAATATAGTAACAGAGATAAAAAAGTAGACATTGGAGCTTTAGAAAAGGGTAGGAGCAAATTACATAGAAGCAAATGGAAACTGTGGGAACAATACATGTAGAATAACATTTTCGAGAAGGAATGAGGTTTAAAAGAAGACAGGATTTGAATGAGCTATGTTTTGACTGACAATGACTGGAGAGCTAACAATGTATAATGTTTGCAACTAAAAATATGTCAAAATGTTTTGTTTTCATTTATATAAACGTATGATTGCTTTTATCCAATAAAGATAAAAAAAAAATTATGGGAAGGTAAGCATATAGCTCATGTTATAAATGGACAATTAACATTTCAAGACAAAACGGTAGATAAGTGGTGAGCCCAGAATAAGTACAGAGCTGACAAGCTGAGCCATTTGGCCATATTTGCTACAGGTCAAGAAAAAGCTAGCAGCATCTCGCCTTAAAATGCACAAAGTTAACACAGCTGCTCATTGTTTTCTATCGCAACTTTCACATGGTAGTGCAAAATGTATTTGCGCGAAGAGTGAAGTAGTGCAGCAGCTTCCCAGACTATGACAGAATAAAATGTTTACATTTTTACACACGCACACACACACACACACACACACACACATATATATATATATATATATATATATATATATATATATATATATAGATATATATATATATATGGATTCACTTCATAACACTGGAAACTCAAAACACTGAAAATGAGAAAACTTCATAATATAGAAGACCAAAACACTGAAACTTCAAAACACTGAAAATTCAAAACACTGAAACTCAAAACACTGAAAACACATATCATGCATATACTGAGTTTAAACAACATAAATCATAGCACTTTCCACCAAGTGTACTTGCTACTTAAATATATCAACTCCAAGATTGCACTTAGTGTAGTGAAGTGCAATCTGGGAGTTGATATATATAAGTATCAGGGGGTGTGGGGTGCAGGGGGTTTTGCCCCCGTGCTTACACTTGGTGGAAAGTGTTATGATTTATGTTGTTTAAACTCAGTATATGTATGATATGTGTTTTCAGTGTTTTGGTTTCACTGTTTTGGGTTTCATTGTTTTGAGCTTTCAGTGTTATGAAGTGAATCTATATATATATATATATATAGAGAGAGAGAGAGAGAGAGAGAGCTTTCCTACAAAGGCTAGCAAGCATCTTATATCCTTGAAATATACCTTTGCAAGAGCTTATGGCCTAGAAATACACAAACTTCAATAAAAAGTTGAGTTAATGCTTCTGTTTCTTTTACTCCCCACTACTAATGGCAATTGAAATAATGTCCCATAGTTATTTTTTCCTCTGATGCCACTTTACCAATAATACTTTATAAGTACAGTGTGCACCATTGTGCTGACATCCAGAAAAATGTATTCAGCCATCTGGGATCTATATTTGTCTGTACAAGGAACACGAACAGACTAACATACCCATTACCCAATTGTTTAGTAAAAGGTTGTCATATGTCTAGATTTGCAGTACTTTTCTGCTGCATTAATAAAAGTTGGGCTAAAATTTAAGCATCCTGCCTGGTGTCTACATCACCCTGTCAATCTGACTTTGTGATTTTTTCAGTTGTCATACAGATTATCATACAGATTCCATATTTCAGCAGATGACATGCTGAGTACTTGTAGGCAGCTCTTCTGTGATGAGTACTTAATATTTTCATCTTTTCATTTTATAAACTGTTTTTCATGCTGAGGGTCTTACTGGGCTGCAAGATGAGCAGGACAGGGGGCATTTCATTTTAATCAACAAATCCTGTATGATATGTAGACATTTTCAGGCCCTCTGAGATATGTAGCCTTTGCAGCATGTGGGCTGCAAAATGAGGACAGGGGGCATTTCATTTTAATCAACAAATCCTGTAAGATATGTAAAGTTTTCAGGCTCTCTGAGATAAGTAGCCTTTACAGAATGCCTCTGTTTTTTTTCTGAAGACCCCATGCATTGGGCCATGTCTAGTATACATAGAGCAGGCTCTACCTGTAGAAGTATCCTCACTAGGGGCCCCACCCACCTCCTCTGAGTCCTGAAGTTTTCAATAGTAGCATCTTGGTACAGTGTGATTATACATCTCTCACTCAGTCTTACAATACGACTCCCAGCAGCCCTGCATATCGATCTAGTTTCTGCTGCTCTTAGGCTTGCTTTCTACCTGTAGCCAAAACCTGTGGCTGTAGAGTAACTAGCTAGCAGATGGTGTTGTAGTGGTCTGTGGTGATAAAACAAAACCTAAGATAAAGCTAACACAACTATGAACCCTGTACCATAATCCCTTTTCCTTGCATGTGAATAAAACCAAGCCCCAAGAAACTTCAACTTCTGTGATTGAGGTTCTTGCTCTATTATCTGAAGAAAGCATTCACTGCCTCCTAGGAGTAAATCATGGTGATTTTCGTCCCAGACAATTCACTAGTACTTATTACTGCCACTGCTACTATGAGAACTACCACTTTCACCGAAGTATGATTCTCTGCAGATTGACAAGTAATACTAAGAACCAGAATTCTGTGCATCTTGTTACATTAGGATTCAATTTAACTCCTGTTTTCACAGTTGCTGAACTTACTTTTGTGTTCTTAAACCTACGCACTTTACATAAACATGCAAGAGATAATGCAAACTGTTATGTAAACAATCAAATTATGTATGTGAAAAAAAGTGTAGTATTAGTATGTAAGAGGAAGCTTCTATTAATAATTATTCTATTAATAATTGCTTAAAAGTTTGGATCATACAAGCCTTGTTTTGCCCAAGTCAGTTCAAAGGACTCTAGAAAGTGATATGTTTGATATGAGAGTTTCATGGGAAAAAAGATGTTAAAACATTTACAATAAACACAAAAATGACTGCATGCTTCATGAGATAAGCAATGATGCTTATATACAAGATGATTCAAGTATATCTGATAATCATTTATTTCAGCTCATTCTGATGGAGTAAAGGAAGCTGTACAGCAAAGCTGTCAAGTTTTATGCGGATAGTGGATGTTCAATGGGATTATGATATCATGAGTCGATCTTGGTAATGAGCAGGGAGCATAAGTGCCACGGTGAGAGAGCAGCTTAAAGGAGTGTGACACGAAACTGTGGAGCTGGCAGCCTGAGGCTTAGAGGAAAAATATGTGCAAGTCTTGGGAATGACAAAGATGGTGCAAAGTTTTGAATTCGGTCAAGTACCTGAAAGATAAAAATGGTGACATGGCCTGTCTTTCAGGGGATAAGATTCAGATTAGGAAAGCTGCTTTGTCCCTACCATATGACAGTGGAGTAGCCTGTGAAGTGCAGTTAAGAGCTAACCATAATAGTATATGTCCTGCTGATCACTGCTGCGGTACTCCTTCCAAGTGGAATAGCCTGATAAGGGTAGCCATACGTCTGGCCAGCATATCAAATCAGGGACCTTTCCACACACCTTATGCGCAAAGCCCCTAGGTATCAGATACATAAGGGATGTACACATGAGCCCCAAAACCTCAAAACTTAATTGCCACAGGAGAAAAAATGTAACGGGAAAAGAGAGAACTATATAAATATGTAAAAAAATGTAACAGGAAAAGAGAGAACTATATACATATGTAAAAAATGTAACAGGAAAAGAGAGAACTATATACATATGCATATGTCCGTCAAGGAAAGGAAAAAAGAAATGATGCTCCTCGGCCAGAGAAAAAAGGGGGGAAGGAGGGAGGGACCAGACACTGCAACAGTGATTAGTAGGAGATCCATAGTTATGTAAAGTTTTTACACAACTGAATGATAGGGAGGAACCAAACAGTGCAACAGGGATTAGTAGGAGATCCATAGTTATGTAAAGTTTTTACACTACTGAATGATGTCCTTCCAAGATGACTGTTGCAGTATTCATTACAATTGAGAGAGTTATAAAATGACTGAAGTAAAAGGTGGAGGAAGAAGGAATTGAATAAAAGTCCAAAATGCCTTGGAGTGTAGACCTGCCAAACCCTCTCTGTAACTAAAGAACACATCCAACATACCAACGTATAGTGTTTACCAAAAGTGTGAACACAAGACAAAGTAGCTGCTTCTAGAATAGACCTGGCATCTAATCCCTTTAAAAAGAGGCGGCTAGCTGTTCCAGCAGAATGGACTCCAACAGAGGAAGAAAGTCATTTCCTATGATAAGAATGAAAAAAAAAAGAAACAGCCTTTGATATCCTCAGAGTCATATAAAACAAGGTTCTTTTCATGAAGGAAGAAAAAGTTGCTCAGATTTCCGAATCTCTTTAGACCTGTCGAAGTAAAATCTGACCTGCTTATGCAAATCCAAAAAATGAAGAAGCCTCTCACTCCTATTCTGAAACGAGAAAAAAGGAGGGAAGACTGATAGATTGGTTTAAAGTCATATCATTAAATACCTTAAGGCATAAAGGTAGTATTAGTCCTAACAGAAATGTTGTCCATATGAAAAAACAAAAAAAAGAGAGGAAATGCCATAAGCACTTGCAGTTCAGAAAGAAGTCAGTGCTGCCAAGTATACAATTTTCCTAGTACAAAATTTGAAAGAACTGGCTGCAGGTTCAAAGGGTCTCAGGGTCAACTTGTCCAAAAGATAATCCAGGACTTAAGGAGGATAATTGGCTTTCTTGGAGGTCTAATGTGACTGACTCCTTTCAAAAACTGCTTGACCTCAAATCTAGAAGCAAGATGTGGACCTAAAAGACAGACAACTAGAAATGTCTAACAAATGGACCTTAAAAAAGTAAAACCAAACTAGAGTTGTGCAACTGACACAGATATGAAAGAACTTAAGGAATATCCACCACAAATGGGTCCTGGCTCTGTTTCTTGCCATAAAGAAAATCCTTTCCAGTTAGAAACACAAGGTCTTCTAGAATTTGTTTTTCTAACCTCCTGTAAAATCTGGAGAATTTCCTCTAAAAATGCTGGTAATTATTTAACACCTTATCACCCAATAGCCTACTGCAGGGTGAAAAGCAGGGGGTGAATGAGTGAGTGTTTGTCCTGTTTGAGCAAGTCCATCCTGTGAGTTACCTTGCAATGACTGCCCTTGACCAGATAGGAATGAAGGGGAAACCAGTGTTGTCTGGGCCTAAAGGGAGTCACCAACAAGATTTTGGTCCTGTCCAACAAAATCTTGTATAGTACCATTGGCAGAAGAGGAAGAGGGGGAAATTCTTAAGTAAACAATTACCCAAGAGAAGGACATTTATTTAGTTATTTAACATTTGGCAACCAGGAAAGTCCAACTTGGAACAAAGCCAATTTTCAACGGAGGCCCGGGGAGAAATGCTCCAGATGCATGTCTTTATAATGTGGGAGGAAACTGAAGCACCCAGAGGAAACCCACACAAATGCAGGGAGGACATGCAGACTCCACACAGAAGGCACCCCTGCCGAGAATCGAACTGGTGAACCTCTTGCTGTGAGGAGACACCACTACCACTGCACCACTGTGCCTTACAGTGCCCATTTCAATGCCAGTGGGCTTGGCATCCTAGAAGAGAACTGGTGGAGTTGTCTGTTCTGAAGGGAGGCAAAGAAATCTATTTGAGGATTACCCCACAATTAAACAATGCCCAGAAAGACCTCCCTGTACAACATCCATTTGTAAGGATCTGCCCTGGATCTGCTCAATATATCCGCTGCAATGTTTCTGTTTGAGGAAATGTAAACTGCATGAAGAATCAAATTTTGTTAATTTACAAATTCCTATGCTATCATGGTGAGTTTACAAAGGTAATAAATGTTTTCTCTCCTCGTTTGTTTACGTACTATATTACTGTGGTGTTCTTTGTGAACACACTGAGGCAGTTTGGAGACCAGAGATAATTAAGAGACTGAAGAGCCAGAATCAAAGCCTTCATCTCCTTAATATTAATGTGCTCAGATTTCTTGAAGAGACCAAACCACCTGAAACCTAAAATTGAGGAACCCTAACCCCCTGAACCCTGAAATTGTTGGAACAAGCCCCCCAGGCCAGAACAGAGGCATCTATATACAGCTCCTATGTGGGGAAGGATCCACTAATAGAAGTTTGAAATTGAGGGACATCTATTTCATCTACTACAGAAACTATTTACTAAGATATGAGATGAATCTAGAAGTTTAATGGATGGCAGTGTTGAAGCCAAACTGCCTTGTAATACCAGAAGAAGGAAGAAATGCAGTTAAGAGAGTGTGAACTCTACCACCCAGGAATATCTGGTCTTGAAAAGGCATTATGAATTACTAAGTTTAGAGAGAATCCAAGACTGCTGGGGTGCCTTCTGTGCAGAGTCTGCATGTCCTCCCTGTGATCGCGTGGGTTTCCTCCGGGTGCTCCGGTTTCCTCCCACATCCCAAAAACATGCTGTAGGTGGATTGGACACTCTAAATTGGCACTAGGCATGAGTGCATCATGTGTGTGTGCCTTCTGGGGAAGGTTGGGTGATGGGCTGGCAACTCGACCCCATAAAACTCTACTGTCAATCATGAGCAGACAGGTGATCTGCTGTGGCGACCCCTAACTGGGAAAAGCCAAAAAAAAAAGAGAGAACCCAAGACTGCAAAGGAGATACCGAGTAAATTCGAGGTTCTTCTGAAGGAGGAGCCTGAAACAAAAGGTTGTCCAGTTAAGGGAATATGTGAATGCCATGAAGTCTGCAAATGGCTAGAACAAGAGCTAGGCATTTGGTAATTGCCCTCAGAACAACACAATGACCAAACTGTGAAGCAGAGAACTGAAAGTGTAACAAAGAATCTTAAAAACATCCTTAAAGAGGATAGAGGAAAATATGTGCATGACTGCTGAATCATACACCAATGCACTGTATGAGCACATACACAAGTACATGGAATGGGCCATACCAAACAGAATCAAGACGCTCTCCTCCAAAAAAAGGAAGCCAATCTGGTGGTCCCCCACCATAAAAAAACTACAACAGAAGGAAAAAAACTGTTGCAGAAAAGGGTGAATTCCCAAGTCTGGAAAAACTCCATTGTTAGCCTCAGAGAAAAACAGAGATCTATCATCAAATCCTCTAAAGCTAGTTATGAAAACAAAATTGCTGCAGATTCTAAAGACACCCACAAGGCATTCTATAGTTATGTCAAGAATCTACATGGCAATACTCAGATCTGCTCTGAGTTACAGCACAATGGCAATACATATACAGAACCAACTGATATTGCCAACATATTGGCCGACAGGCTCAGTGTGAACTTTACCCCCCTTTCACCCCCTAAAGGGCCTATCACAATACCTGAGGAATGCCAAGTCCCTATTATCACAGCTACACAGGTAAAAATCGCACTGTCCAAAGCCAAGAATGCAGCTTCCATGAGACCTGATAATACCCCTGACTGTGTTCTACATGAATTACAAAGTGAACTGGCACCACCCTGTTCAATCTCAGCCTCATTTCAGGCTTTGTTCCTACTGAATGGTGCACTGCTACGGTCATCCCACTCCACAAAGGGGGAGCAACTACAGACCCTGGGAACTACCGCCCCATTAGCCTGACATGTCTGATGTGCAAGGCGATGGAGCGCATCATCATGGACCTTATAAATAAGGACATAGAGAATCTCCAAACTATCGACCCCATGCAGTTTGGGTTTGTGAAATGTAGAGCATGCCTGTTCAACCTGATAAACTTCTTTAAGTCTGTCACCAGAGCTGCGGATGAGGGCAAGGTAGTTCACACAGCCTACCTAGATCTTGCCAAGGCCTTCGACAGTATCCCTCACTCAAGAATCATAGATAGACTCACTAAACTAGGCATAAACCCCTATGTCATAAGATGGATTGCCAACTGGCTCACTGAGAGAAACCACACTGTGAAAGCAGCGAACTCCAAATCTGACTACCGACCAGTTACATGTGGTGTCCCACAGGGATCGGTCCTAGGTCCTCTCCTGTTTTGCATCTACTTCTCTGAAGTTCAAGCCAACACAAAGGAACTCTAGCTAACCATGTTCACAGATGATTGCAAACTGGGAACATTATTGATTTTCCAGCTGATGTTGACATTCCAAAATGGACTCACTGACACCAATGACTGGTGCCAGAACCATGGCCTTAAGCTCAATGCCAAAAAGTGCATTGTCATTCCCTTTGGGAAAAATTTGGTGCCCATGAACTACCACATAGGCAATAGTCCACTAAACACCAAAGGTATGATAAGAGACCTGGAGACACAGGTTGACAGCAACTTCTCCTTTGATAACCATATTGCCACTGTAGTCAGAAAGTCCTTCTATGTGGCACATCTCATTACAAAAGGCTTTTCATCCAGGAAGAATGAAGTCATAATCCCTCTCTACCAGTCCCTCATTAGACCTATTATAGAATACAACACCCCCATCTGGTATGTACCTCACTAGACACCTACAACTGGAAAGGCCACAAAAATACCTCACCAAGAGGATCTTAGGCCTCAGACACATGCCTTATATGGACAGACTTAAAAAACTCCAGCTATACTCTGTCTCTTATCGCCTACTTAGAGGCGATCTCTACTTGACCTACAAAGCCATGTATGATCCAGAGCTGCTAGACATGCTACACCTAAAGAAATCTCAATCCCTCCATGCCACACACTCCAGGGACCTAAACCTCATTACTGCAATAAACAGAACATGCTGGATGGACAGGTTCCTAACCCAGAGACTTCCCATACTCTGGATCAAACTTCCCATTCACGTCAAGCAGAGCACTTCACTGGCCCTCTTTAAGAGAAATCTTGACGAGTGGCTGGGCAATAGGAAGTTCACCCCGGGGATCACTTCAGTGGCCTTGCTTGACAGGGGCACTGGGAGATAACTTTGGGCGGCATGATGCCAGGGAATCTTCTTGGGCTAGGCTTATATAGGCTCCAGGGCTGTTAGCCTAGTACACACCAATGAACCTATGAGTACTGGTCTCTTGTATTTGAAGGACAGCTAAAATGTCTTATGGGGAAGTGTGGGAAACCAGTATGAAGTGTTAACATCATGAAACTGGGCACTAGTAGGAAGTGTTGAGAAAGGGAACATCCAGAATACATCTCCAGGAACCCTTTTTCCTGGGAACCAAAAACAATCAAGAATAAAAACTTCTGCTGTCTTGAGATGAAGGAACTGGCTGAATAGCGCCCTGACACAAAAGATCGTTGCAGGTAGCATGATTGATTTGGAGAAGGCTAAGGTGGAAAAGACTTTCATTACCTGTAACCATTGTTTATAACAGAGAGAATCCCCTGGTCTGCAATGATCTGCTGACAAACTGGAAAAGACAGAAAATCTTTGAGAAAAAGGAATCAAGCTGAGTGGAAAGGATTCACCAGGAAGCTGATTTGTCAGGAAAGGAGTTTTTTTGACCTTTAGAATTCTGTTTTTTCTGGAAATCTACTTTTGAGGGATGCTTACCCTTTTGAGGCTGTTTTGGTTGCCTCCTGACAAAATGATCTGCTTTGGTAGGATAATTTCTTTGATACCCATGGACAAGGAAAAAGACATTTTATTTCAGGTCTTGCATTACTGTACCTTTATCCTGTATAACTTCAAAGAGGTCTGTAGCAGTAGAATCAACCAAATTCTGAGTATCCAGAGGAGAATCCCAAATTCTGGTGTAAGCAGCCTCAGGAAGGGATTAGAGTCTAAGCCAAGAATACCGAATCATTGACCCAGATGGAGCTGCCTAAGAAGAAGCATCAGCAATGTCACTGGTGCACTTAACAGAGGGCCTAGCAAACTGAGAAGCAGAACCAAGCTAGGAAAAAGGCAGAGGACATATTGTCAGAGTCAGGCATAACACTTAAATACATCCTCAGGCTGAGAATGAAGAGACAACACATTGCATTATGAGTGAGCAACTTAGTAGGCTTGCCTGCAAAGACAGAAATAACAGAAGGGGCAGGAGGATTATTCATAAAAAGGAATTTCTAATCAGGAACTTTATAAAACCTATCAGGTTTCTTAGGAGAAGGAGGCTGAAAATCAGGATGCTGATAAGTAGGAACAAAAGTATTCCATTAAAGAGCTTGTTAAATGTAGGAAAGCAGGAAGCTTGGGAATCTCCAACTGAAATAAAAGTATAATCTCTGCTACACAGACATTTTCAGAACTCCAGAAGTGTTGCATCATTTTCATTATATCCTCAAAAGAAAGTTCTCTTTGCCCTGATTCTCTTTTGGGAGAATCCTTCTCTCCCTTAGCTGTAGCTCCAGTTGAATGAATCTGGGAAAAACATGCAAGAGATTCTTCAGCTCAAACCAAATCCTCCTCTTCTGAAGAATCCCTAAGCATCTTTGAAGGAGCAGAAGAAAAAGGAGTCCCAACGACAGAAGTCACCTGAAAACTTTGAGATGACTTCAGAGACATGACAGCTTTAAAGAGTCCCTGCATAAAGTCCTGCCATTCCTTTGAAGGGTCTCTTATCAAAGTAGATACATGTTTAGTCTTGCTTCTTTTTAATGGGACGTAGGACTACATTAATCTCAGAGTGTCAGAACACAGACATACTTCAGTTAAGGAATTCAGTACCTCATAGACAAGGATCTAAGAATACCAAGAGGGCCTTCAGAAATAACCAACCTAGGTTTCCCCTTCTCATCAACAACAGACATCAGATCAACCCAGTTTACATGAAAACCCCTGGCCCATATCTGCCTATGACAAGGTCATGGCAGCAGGGATAACTGTTGAAAATGGATGATCCGAGGGTTCATCACTGGACACAGCAAACATGTCTGGTTGGGAATAAAGTCTTCAACTTAAAATTCCTAGAGTTTTCTGGTGGCTGGGTGTCAGGCTGTTAAGAATCAGTTGACATTGAGCTCTCATTGAGGAGCTGATGCAGGTTTTTTAAGTAAACCAACAAAGATAACAGGCAGTTGTGTAGGTTCTTAGAAATGAAGGATAGAAATTAACATGCCCTCTGTTGATGCTCCTTTCCCAAACACACACTTATTATGATGGTCTTTATACAAACCTCTCAACTGTACACATTTTTGCAGAATGTCCAGATTTTTGCCTCATATTTTTGGTCTGTTTTTCATAAAATTGTGGTTTTCTGGCAATTTAGTGGTAAATCATTAAAGATTGAAGTTAGAAAATAATGACAGACATTTGAGTTTCTGACTTCATTCCCTTCAGAAAATTCATGCTAATGCTAAATCTGTTATTCTATCAACTTTCTAGGTTTGTACGAGCAATATTTAAAAATTGTCCCTATTGTTGGGCCTTTGTCTCACTTTTATTTATGGCTTTGTCCAGATTTCTTGCTCTAAGAGGTTGAGAGGTATGTCTTTATGGGAATCTGTCTCCCACAATCACATCTCTCTTTTCTGGATGACATGAACTTAAAAGTATAGCAAACAAGAAAAAGAAGGGTCCCCACTGGGATATTTATCTGCCCAAAAGTCTCGATCATCAGCTCAGAGGTACAATTGAGTTCTGCATTCAGACTGGTGGCAAAGTTGTTGAGGTTTTCATATGCAAATGTCCGTTATGCACTTCCCTCCTTCGGGCTTAGGTCATACAAATGTACAGCATATGGCAGGATCTAGGCTTTGGTATGCTGGCTGTATGTATGGCAACCCACTTCCAAGGAATACTACAACAGTGATCTTTGAAGACATCTGTTGTAGTGCTGTTTGAAAACTGGCTGCTCAAAAAGAAAACTATAATTCAGTTGTGAAGGTCAGGTAAATTAAGTATGGCGGAAGGATGACAAGGTCGATTTGATCAGGATTTGTCTATGAAAACAATTTAGTCATCAGCATCATATTTTGAACAGCTCTATTCAGTCGCTTACCGCTTGCTCAGAGGTGACCTTTGCCTAACATACAAGGCCATGTCAAACCCAGATTTGATGAATATGCTTCACCTCAAAAAATCTAGATCCATCAGAGCCACAAGGGCGGGAGACTTAAACCTCGACACGGCTATTAATAGGACGTGCTGGAGGGATAGATTCCTCACCCAAAGACTCCCTATGCTGTGGAACAAAATCCCGGTATATGTGAGGCAGAGCACCTCGCTGGCCTTGTTCAAGAGAAATCTTGACCAATGGATGGTATACCCCAGGGATTACCTCAGTGTCACTGCTCAACAGAGGCACAGCAAAATAATGGGTATAGTTCCCCATACTAAAGGGGTGGCGTAAGCCACAAAACGATGGGCTAGGCTTGTAAATGCCCTCGGGCAGATAGCCTAGTATGAACCTATGAACCTATAAAGTATAAATGCATTAACATTTTTTTCATCCACCTGAGGAGAGACTTCTGGCAGATTTGATAAAAGCATGAGAATATGGTCTCAGTTTTAAAACTGGAGAGAGAATTTAAGACACAAGGTCAGCTGACTCAGAATTTGGTGACCTACCTGACATTTCAAACTGATTAAGGATGACAAAGGAAGATCATGCGCAGGTAATGCAGTCACAATCTGGGGAGAGTTCTTTAGGGGTACACATTTTGTCTTCACATAAGAACTCATGAATTGGTCTGAGACCAAAACTGAGTCATGAAATATGTTGCTTAAGGCCCCATTTCAATACCATGAACTCTGTAATCTGAATGTTTAAAACAATGATCCTTAAATGTATTTTTGCTTCATGATGATCTTATGCAACATATGTTCAACAGGTATGTGTAACAGGCTAAGCAGGAGTACATCGTTCTTTGCAATGCAATGGTGACATGAAAATTGTCAAAGAATACTACTTGCCTTATTAATAAGTCATGAGCAGAAAAGTTTAGTATTAAACTGTTTCAATAAACTTGTTGACCGTAGGTGCAGTAGTGATGAAGAAACTTTGCTATGACTAACTTTTTTACTGCCTATCACAGAAAGATAAAAACCATGTATAAACATTTTAACCTTTAAAAGTTTTTTTTTAATTTAACAAAACTTTAGTTCTGTGTATAGAGTCCAATTTTCAGATTCTTGTCATTTGGCTCCACCTCCTAATGATACAATTATAGGGTAAAACAGTTTGTTTGACACAGAATGCAACACTGTCAATGACACAATAAATCTGTAAGTAATTAAATACAACTATATTCAAGAAAAAGTAACAAAATGGAACAAAATAATATTCCTAGTAAAGTATATAGTGCTTTCCATACAATGTATTAACACATGTAAGGGGTTCCAAGATGGCGGTTGTCTAGTGTGCACCCTATAAGTGTCGCTCCTTCACCATCAAAAATCACCGACAGTTTTGAACAGCTTTAAGGATAAGTGTTTCCTCAGTTTTCGGTTTAAAAAAATAGTCGGAAATCTCAGCTTCAGGATTTGAATTTTTTCTTGCAGTAAAAATGAGTGGAATCTTCTATTTTCATATAAATTAACTTTTCTTCCCCTTTTGGGCCTGTATCACGTGCCATTAAGTGACTGTTATTTCTATCTCGACCCCATTGACATTTTTGGTGCTCTGACATGGCTGGTAATACAAATAATATGGAAACGCAAACCACAAAGTCCAAATTTTCCTCATTATTGTCTCCTGAAAAAGAAACAGGTTCTAAGAGGCTTAAAACCACAAAACAGGTCGCAGAAAACACTAAAAATTGCGCCAAAGAGAAAAATGACTCAAATTTCCATCTCGAAGATTTGAAGGTGGCGCTACAACCTATGCATACAGCCATTCAAGGTTTTACAGAACAACTTACAGATTTTGGCAAAACTTTAAAAAATAAAACCGAAAGGTTAGACAGTATCGAAAATAAAAATCATACTTATGAAGTACAGATTGAATCTATTAACAAAGACTCGCGGGCTAAAGACATTTTGATTACTGAAATGCAGAACAAACTGATAGACTTGGAGGCAAGAAGTCGTCGCAACAACATAATAATTAGAGGCTTGCCCGAAATATATGACACACAAAATTTGCTGAAAATCACCAAACAGATTTATCAGGTTCTGTTGGGTCAAGACACTAACAATGAAAGTCTAGTTGTGGAAAGGGCGCATAGAGCCCTACGATCTCGTCAGGTGGCTTCTTCACCTAGGCTTATATACACCAAATTGCTGAATTATCAAGATACTCAGAAAATATTAGCAGCAGCCAGAAAACAAAGAAACTTCGAATGGAACAAGCACAAACTATCTTTTTCGCAAGATTTACCACCTCAAGTTAAAACTAATAGACAAAAACTAGGCCCATATTGTGCGGACTTAATCAAAAGAGGTGTCAGATTTCAGATGCGTTATCCCAATACGTTATCTTTTACACATAATGATATAAAATATACAGCTAGCACCTCGCAAGAAGCGAAAGACATATTTTTAAAGCTATTTAAAGTAGTACCTGAAGTGACCTTAATGGTCAAATAGTGATGGTCAAAGTGTCTGTTTGTTCAGCTGCGTACTCAAAGGACAAGCTACTTTTTGAAATTTTGTTTTAGCTTGTCTCCAGGTTCAAGCGGAGATCTATAGTGTATACAGTGAAATAGGAAAACTTTATAAACTCCTTATGACTCTTTTCCTTGACTAAACACGTATGTTATAAGACGGTGTCATGCTGTCAAGTCTTGAGGAACTTTCGTTCTAGACTTACCCTGTGTAGTTGACTTGCTACGAAAACATCAGTCAATCATATATATCAAAGACTGTAGAGTGGCTCTAATGTATGGTTATTAATTCATAAAAAATAGTGGGTTGACTGTCTTGTATGATACATATATATGAATGTTTATTGCTAAACAATTGGTTTTGTGCTATAGATATAGCGCTGTCAGGGCCCTTGGGACCTGATGATAAGGGAGAACTTCGGAGGATAACAGTGCAACAAATGATGCTCAACCTTATTCGCTATTCCGTAGATCTCTTGCCAGGAGGATAAGTTCAAGATTTTATGATATCGGATGACTGTTGGCTACTTTATTTTATTGATGACAGTCCGTTAAATGTTATTACACAGTTGTTATATTAATCAAATAGTCTTACTTTTATGCAGACTATTATTGTCTTCTGGCTCTTAGTTAAACTAACTAGTTATGTTTTCTCTCAAAATATAATATAGTGAGTTTATTTCTTTATTTGAAAATTGCCATATTAACCATATCAGTTATATAATATATTTTACTTATCCAGAAATATATATAACTCATTTATTCTAACATAGCTTTAACTTATTTTAATAATACCTGGTTAATGTTTGTGTATTGTTACTCTGCATATTTTACATGGTAATTATAGGAGCAGAAAATAGTTAGTTTTATAGGGTCAATTGAATGACAGCTATCTTGTTCAATTTAGTTTTGTATATATGTACAGTTTTACTAAAAATAGTTTTAGTCCTTCTTAGGACTATATTTCAGTTTGTTATAGTTTCTCTATTGATTGTGTTAACCAAAACCACTTATTTGATTCATCTATATATTCCTTCTTCAGTATGGGGTGGGTGGATAGGCACCGGGGTATTTGGGAAGGAATATTGTAGGATCTTTTTAGCAGTTTTTTTTTGGGAGCCACCAAGTTACAATATAATAATTATAAGGGGCCAAGATATATAGTTATTTTTCATAGGTTCATAGGTTCATAGGTAGATACTAGGCTATCTGCCCTAGGGCATTTATAAGCCTAGCCAGAGTGTATTTGGCTTCCGCCTCCCTATTAGATTAGCCTTCTGTGCCTCTGTAAAGTAGGTCACAGAAGGTACCCTTTTAAGATTAGTTTACTGTGCCTCTGTCTAGCAGGGACACAGGCGAGATCCCAGGGGTGAATTTGCGATTTCCCATCCACGCATCCAAATTTCGCTTGAAGAGGGTCAGCGAGGGGCTATGTCTAACATGAATTGGGATTCTATTCCAGAGTGAAGGGAGCCTCTGTGAAATGAATCTGTCCCTCCAGCATGTCCTATTTATTTTTGTGCTGAGGTTTAGGTCCCTGGAGCGTGTAACTCTAAGGGACTTGGATTTTTTGAGGTGGAGCATGTCCATTAATTCTGGATTTGACATGGTTTTGTACGTCAGGCATAGATTGCCTCTGAGTAGGCGGTAAGCAACTGAGTAGAGCTGGAGTTTCTTTAGTCGTGCTGCATAGGACATCTGTTTGTAGCCCATGATCCTCTTGGTGAGGTACTTTTGGGGTCACTCCAGTTGCTGCAGGTGTCGGGTAAGGTACATCCCAAAAGGGGCATTGTATTCAATTATGGGCCTGATGAGTGACGAGTAGAGGGGCACAATGACCTCTCTTGATCAAGATGCGAACCCTTTCATGATAAGGTGGGCTATATAGAAGGTCTTTCTAACCACTTTGGCAACATGGTTATCAAAGGAGAGATTACTATCTATGTTGGTCCCCAAATCTCTAATTATTTCTTCCGTACTTAATGGATTTTACATCTTGTCAAACCCTAGGCAGGTTTTATATATCTATTTTTTATTTAAGAGAATGACCTTAAATATCGACTCATGGAATGTGAGAGGATTGCATAATAAAAATAAGAGATCCTTATTATTTCATCTTTTATTTAAATCCCAGGCTAATATTTGCTTCCTACAAGAGACACATTTAATTAGAGAAGACTCGGATAAGGAAAAAAACAAGAAATGGATCAAAATGATAGTAGCAGCTGGTAATAGCACAAAATTAAGAGGGGTGGCCATTATAATTAAAAACAATTTTCAGGGAACTATTACTGACGTGAAACATGATGCAAATGGAAGATGGTGTTATATTATCTCCTGTTTTCATAACATTGACAAACCAATAATATTTTTTAACCTTTATGGTCCTTGTGAACAACAACACATTTTCTTTTTGCAGATTTATAATATTCTCTCTTCTTTTAAAGACCATTATTTTATTATAGGGGGTATTGGAATGCTATTATTAATCCTGACACTGACCGCACTAGTAGATTCCCCTCGTATAATTTCCAAGCATGCATTGCTCTGGAAGAAATAATGCTGGACTAATATTTCTGAGAACAATGATGTAAAAAGCTGCATGATTTCCAGATCAGTATTATAAATCTTGTTATTATATTGTAATGACGAAATGCTAGGAAGAGTTTGATTACCTTTAACTATTCTAGCTAACACTTTAGAAGGAACCTGTGCCCATTCAGAATATGTAGCTAAGAGCCTTTGCTCTGATATAGTAAGATTATGTTGATGTAAAAGCAATAATTCTTTCTGGGAGTTTAATAATAGTTCATATAATAAGGAATTAGGACTCACTCTATATTGATTTTCCAAGGTTTGAATTTTTAATTTTAACTGCAATTCTTTGTTTCTACATTGTTTTTAAGATATGGTGCCTTATTAATTAATAAACCTCTAAGGGTAGCTTTACATGCAGCCCATTGTATGTCTAGAGGAATATCTGATGTGTCTAGATTAAGATATGTTTCCTTTATTGTTTCAGTTATAGACCCTATTTCTTTTATAAGATATTTTAACAGAAAGGATATCTTTACATACTATTCAAAATGTTATAGGGCATGGTCAAGATTGGATTTTTTCCTTATTTCTAACTCTCTTACACATAGGAAATTTGATTATTCCCTTGAGCCCAGATTTTTTTCTGACCACGCTAGAATATCTCTTGGGATTAGTCTGACTCTAAATACATTAGGTGCATCTTCATATAATTGGTCATTGAATAACAATTTACTCTCAAATGAAATTATACATAAATTAATAACTGAAACAATAAAGGAAACATATCTTAATCTAGACACATCAGATATTCCTCTAGACATACAATGGGCTGCATGTAAAGCTACCCTTAGAGGTTTATTAATTAATAAGGCACCATATCTTAAAAACAATATAGAAACAAAGAATTGCAGTTAAAATTAAAAATTCAAACCTTGGGAAAATCAGTATAGAGTGAGTCCTAATTCCTTATCATATGAACTATTATTAAACTCCCAGAAAGAATTATTGCTTTTACATCAACATAATCTTACTATATCAGAGCAAAGGCTCTTAGCTACATATTCTGAATGGGCACAGGTTCCTTCTAAAGTGTTAGCTAGAATAGTTAAAGGTAATCAAACTCTTCCTAGAATTTCGTCATTACAATATAATAACAAGATTTATAATACTGATCTGGAAATCATGCAGCTTTTTACATCATTGTTCTCAGAAATATATTCTAAGGAAAATAAACCTAGGGTTAAACAGCACATAATGAACTTTACATCCTCTATTAAATTTCCTAGGTTAAATGAACAACAAAAGAATACACTCTCTGCCCCATTGACTCTTAAAGAAATATCGGAAGCCATTGGTAGGCTCAAGGCTAGTAAATCTCCGGGTCCAGATGGTTTCACGCCTGAATTTTTTAAAACTTACACATCTGTGCTTACACCCCTTCTTCTGAAAATTTTCAACTACATAATGATTTATGGTATATCGGACTTGCACTGGAACATCTCAAAAAACATTTTAATTTTGAAAAATAATAAAGAAAAAACTGATCCTAACAATTATAGACCTATTTCTTTGATTAACATTGATATTAAAATTTTAGCTTCTTTACTTGCTTATAGACTGAAAAAAGTTTTACCATTCTTAATTTCTTCGGAGCAGGTGGGCTTTATGTCACATAGACATTCATGGGATAATACCTTGACAATTGACTCTCTTATACACTTTGCTAAAAATGACTCAAATCCACTGTATGCACTGATCCTTGATGCCTCTAAGGCTTTTGATAGGGTTAATTGGGATTTTCTTTTTCACATCATGTCCTGCTTCAATATACCAACTACTTATATAGACTTCATTAAAATTCTATACAAAAATTCCTCTACCTTTCTATACATTAATAGGAAAGCATCCAAAAGCATAAAGATCACCAATGGTACAAAGCAAGGTTGCCCATTATCCCCTTTTTTATTTAATTTATATATAGAGCCTTTATTATTATATATAGTACAAAATACCTTTCATAAGATTCCTAAAATTCTGAACACTAAAATGTCTCTATCGGCTTTTGCAGATGATCTTGTGATATATTTTCAAACACCTTGTTCGGATCTTTCAAAATTAATTGGTTCTATTGACAGATTTGCAGAGGCCTCGGGTTATCAGATTAATACTCAAAAAACACATATTTTTCCCATAAATCCGCTCGCCCACAAATCATATTTATTTCCAGACTCTGCTTTCCGGATGGTCCAAAACTTTAAATATTTGGGGATTCTTATAAATCATAATGGTCTCTCCACATTTCAAAATAATTTAGCTAGAGTATGGTCGTCTATAATACTTGATTTGAATAGATGGAAATTGTTAAATTTATCACTTTTATCAAAAGCAGCAATAATTAAAATGAATATACTCCCCAGATTACTATTTCAATTCAATGCTGTGGATCAGTTAATTCCAAAATCTTTTTTTTCAAAAATTAACAAAGTACTGGCCAGTTTTTTATGGTTTCCCAAATCAGTAAGAATTTCTTACATTAATTTAATTTTTCCTAAAAGTAAGGGAGGTCTTGGTCTTCCGAACTTTCATCTTTATTATTTGATTATCTCGGCCAACAAACTACTATCTATTTTGAATATTAATACTGTAAGGTATAATCAGCATCCTACTTGGACAAAATTGTGGTATCAGCATATTTTAACTAAAAATATTAACCCATTAGCTCTTCTTTTCTTTCATTAGGTGTCATGAATAGTCTAAAAATTCCAAACTCTTTAAAATAAAAAATCAGTGCTTTTCAAGAACTTTTTAAAATTGTTAATCTAGACAATATATTTCAATTAATGCAACCTCTTCACTTAAACCCTAATATTAACTTAGACAACACACCTATTAACCTTTCAAATTTTCCCCTGATCAAGGATCTTACTGTTTGGGATCTGTTGCAATACAAAAATGAAACTCTCACTAATTTACGCAAAACTCTTAAGGTTAATATTAAATATATAACTATTTTACGTCAACTGAGGGATGTGGTCAATGGAAGGTTTCTCCACACCAAATTAGACAAAAATTATCTCACTAATTACAAGATGGTTATACAAACCCTTACACTTCCAGAGAAAATGTTATCTAAATCTTATAATCTTATAAATCAGATAACTCATAATACAGTTTGCCTTTTTTCAAATTATTGGGACAAACACAATCCTCATATATCTATAAAACAGAAACTCTCAGCTATTAAAAATACACTAGAATACTCGCCTTTCAAAAAACTCTTTTACACTCAATTAATGATTAACAATAACGCATACTTCACTCCTTCTAAACTTAATAAATTTGATGCCAATAAGTCGGCCTCATGTTCTTGTTGTTCTCATTCTAATGCAGATCTTCTACATATTTTATGGTCTTGTCACTACTCACACAAACTTTGGACTTCCCTAAAGGTCCGTTTACAGAAAATGGGATATCATAAACCCACCCTATCCTGGGAGATTGCAATATTACATATACCCAATATCTGCCTTTCCAAACTGGATACACAAGTGCTAATCTATATATGTTCACTTATAAAACTCTACATCACCCAAAATTGGATAGATCGTACTAAACTGAATTGGAATAATTTTAAAACCCTAGCCTGTACATATATTAGTGCGCAGAAAACAATAGTGAAAAGTCCCAAGAAGTTGTCTCATATCAACAAAGCTGTAGAAAAGGTATTACATATTATTAATAGTGAATAGTTGGCTACTCTCCTTGTGGGTTCATAGACCCCAGTCTCCTTTATATTCTCATACCTGCTCTCTTTTAGATCTATACCTACTTTGATGTATTCCTTGGTTAACACTTGTATATGATGTATATAGTTATTGTAAGTGTTCCAGATAGTATCGAGATAAAACATTTACCATGCAAATGCTGTGACATCATAATTATCTCCTAACTTTTCACTTTCTCAATATGTATTTTAGTTTAGTTTTTGTTGTTGTTGTATTTTTATTTCAATATTTTAAAATTCAATAAAAAGGTTTTTGAAAAAAAAAAAAAAAACACATGTAGCACTTAAGTTACCTACCAATAGGATAATGAGTTTTACAGAGAACACTAGAGCTATGTAATGCCCCTCAATGATAGCACTAACGGTATTTAAAGAGTTACACACTGAATTGGTCAGTGTCTGAAGGAAAACATTTGGACAACCTGTAAAGCTGAAGATGCAAATATGACGTTTGATGATGTCATAGATGAAAAATGTAGATGAGATGATATGATGATGAAATGATATTGATGATGGCAAAGATGGGTGATCCCATTATGTGATTAAGGCTGCAATGAAGACAAGGTGAAAACAAGAATGAAAATAAAGATGAAGTGAAGATGATGAGTATGCAAGGAATATAAATAAGTAATGAAAATGTATTTTATTTTGTTTACCAGACTAGTATGCTGAGCACAACAAACCATTTGCAGACACATTATTAATAGAATGGATTACTGCTCATCTTCACCACATCTTCGTCATTGCCACCTTTGTCACTGTCACTACTTTCATCACATTTGTCATTATCAGCATCTTCACGTCATTGTCTTCACAGATGTGCAGCTCATAAAGTTTAACAATTAATCCGTTTAATGCATAACCATCAAATTTACTTTACTTTAGAACTACCACTGAGGTAATTCATATACCCCTACATTTCTTCCTAAACAGCAGGATCAAAAATGGAAGAAAACTAATACAGTATTAAATCCAACTTTGACATTCTAGATAGCTTATCCTGTTCCATTTTTAATCTTCTCTCCGGCTCTTTTTTCTTTTTTAACCTTTTGCCTTAATACTAAATGTCTTTAGTTATTTATACATTTATTGACTGACCGTGCTGCATTTTTCCACTTTGTGTTAAGATCAGTTACAGAATACAAAGATAAATCTGCCCACTACAAGGTGCATCGCTCCACACTTCCTTCCTTCAGCAGGAGGGTCAAGATGACATGGAATCAGCAGGTAATTTGACAGCTACTTAACATACAGTAAATGCAAACATTTTAATTTAACTAACAAAAAAGTATTTTAAAATTGTAAAGCCAATGTTGTATGATAGCACAATTGCAAGAAAAAGAAGCAATAAAAAACTTAATATGTGATCATCAGGAGACTAGATTTTGCTGCTGGATTTTAGCATACTGATAACTGGTTACCTATTATAACCGAGAAACCTCAGTAACACGAATACGGAAATGTTGACACACATTGAGCGAACTGCGAAAACACCAAACGTCCAGAAGCGCGAAATTCAAAATGTTGAATTGTCATATTTGGTCCTTTTCCGGTACAGCTTAATTGTATGTATGTGGATTATTTATTTTGTTTGGGTAGGTAGTATGTAGCGGGCAGTGGGGTTGGCCAACTATGCCAATTTGACATTTTGAATATCACGCTTCAGGACGTTCGGTGTTTTCGCGGTTCACTTAATATGTGTTGACGTTTCCAGAGTAAGTAAGTAAGGTTTCGCGGTTATAATATAGACCCCTGATAACTACCCTGAGCCAAGGGTAACCGAAATAACCTACAAGGGTAGTTGGAGGACATGAGAATTTTCAACTGGTTTACAGAACATGCATGTCTTTCCTCTTATAGCTTTGTATTACATATAGCCTAGATTCAACCAAAGAGGGTTGTGCTTTTTTATATTTTTAATGCGGTGATACAACTGGCTGGGTGATTCATAAATGATTTTATACAAAGTTTTTGACCTCAGTATCTTGGTGATTATACTGTCTTACTGACTCTCGTTCTTGTTAGACAAACATGCAGTGTTACCTATCTTGAGATAAAGGAGCCTGCTCCTTCCCAGACTAAGAAAAGATGAATGGTGGCTTGTGTTTTATGGAAAGGAGCTGAGGGGTTAAGCCAGATGCAGTTATTTAAAATACTGTGAAGAAAGAACTTTGCTGTGTTGCTCTATAATACAGGGCAAAGACTTGAAATTAATGTTGAATTTGATCACAATAAGTTGCTTTAAGTTGGTGGAACCGGACACTTTCTACTTGGTGGAGAACTTTGATGGCTAATTGGTTGAAGATAACAGCTGTGATGGTTCGTTTTTACATTTTCATGCCATCATGGAATCACAGTATTGTTTCAGGAATCAGAATGCACAGATGATCTTATCAGCCCTTTGTAGCCCTTATCCCTTTATTTGGAATTTAATAGCACAGCCCCTACACAGATGGGGGATTCAAATGTCATTACCAAGTGATACAATATTTTAAATACTGCAAAAAATGATTTTGCGGTGCAAGCTACCGGACATTGCACAATGGAGTTTTGAAAATAAATGTTGAACATGATTAGAATAAGGCTTCCAGTAGGTCTTAAATAAGATGACAGTACTTATCTTCCAGCAGCTGAACAAGAAATGTTATTAACTCATTTTTATTGTATTAGTATGCGGGAGGGTTGTTTATATTAGAGTCATTTCTGAGAGGAGTTTAACAGTTTGAGAATTTGTAAAGGCATCCTTGCTATGTCTCTCACAAGTTTGGTATTTTAAAAATATTCAGACACCAAGTTAATTTATTGGTACAGCAACATACCATCAAGTTTAATATACCAAAGACTACTGTAAACATACTGGGTTATGAAATTTAAATGAGCAGTAATGTAATGATGTCAAACAATGAGTTGGGCATTTTTGATATGAAACGTTAGGAACAGCTGGGTTGATGGGAGTACGAATGTCTAGTATTTGAGTTATCTTCATATAGCAATACAGACGCTAATTTAAAACAGAGTACTTTACCTTTTTTCCTGATGGGTGGAATGACTCACATATTAATCAGCAAATGTAGGGGCAGTTGGCACTGCTGCCTATAATATTTTGTACAGACTTCATTTAGCAACAGGGTGGTAAAAGATGCTTTAAAAATATACAATGCCATAATGATCAAAGGAAAAATCAGTTGTTAATTGTACATAACAGACAGATATCTACAAAACAAAAGGCAGTGTGTATGTATCCACCGGAATCAATAAAATCAAAATCACAAATGCAAAAAGGTGTATGAACAGGTATGAAATGTAAATTTACAGCCAGTTATATTCAGACCATTCCCAGTGTAATAGGACAGAATGACTGAGAAAAATACCAAAATAATAACATGGACAGTGTTGCAGTGCATGCAGTCTGGGAACAGAAGTCCAGAAGCTTGAACAAATGTATACAAACTATACCAGCAGAGTGAGCCAACAAAACCATGGACCTCTATCTGTGATACAAGTCCCAAAAACTCGCAAGCCTGGAATACTGAGCAAAAGGCCCATCTAGCACAACTGGCAGGAGAATGCAAAATTTTTAAATTTAGCAGAAACAGTCATATTAAGATGCAATGAAGGCTGGATCAAATAATTTCAAACTTGCTCGAGAGCAGAAGTCTCAGGCATCGGTAAAGAATTGTATCAAAATTAATACTAGAATGCAAAATTATGTAGCACATTTTTAACAGACATCCTGATCATCATTCAGGTCAGAGTCTGGTCTTACACTGCTTCCTTTTACCTTTCACCTTTCATTCAATACACTTGATATGGTTCATTTATCATCAGACTAAGGGCTAATTTGCATAAAGTACACAATTTTCCAGTATTCTATACCCATGACATACAAGGAGAAAAGGCTGTTTCACAGTTCCATGGTCAAAAGGGAGCATTTATTATTCCTACTACATTGTAGGCTCAGCTATCAGATGAAATTTCCTTTAAAGAATGTAGATTAAATGCTTTTCTTTGGAAGCAGAGAAACATGATCCCTCTAACTGGAACAACCATCCTGTCCTCATACTCAAAATAGAGGACATCTCAGTTTGTTCATCTAGAGGTACCATGCATACATTCTGCACAACTTGTAACAAGGTGCATAATCATGTGAACCCCAACAATATTCATGTGCCGTCAGCTTATGTGTTTGGATCTTATTCACTCCAGCAGCATTAATACAGCAAAAGTATTATTGAAGTGGCCGCATGTTTAGAAATAGACCCAGTCCCACCACTTGCTTCTGGCAGTGCCCACTCCAAAGCAAGAGGTTTCTCGTGGGTTCTGGATTTCTTCCGGTCCCCCAGTTAAGCTCAGTTTCTGCATACGTGTGATGAACAATCCGGCCTATGTCCTGTCTCTTCCCCACTCCACAGAATCATTGATTTGGCAGAACCAGCTTTTACCTTTGCTTTGGCAACTGTTCTTTTCTGACCTGTTAGCATTTACTTTCAAACCTGGTACCCCCATGCTAATATTTTAGGGAGAACTGGTTTCTTTACCTTGATGCCACTGAGTCCCAGGATTGTTAACATGATGATCTGACAGATCAGAACCTATAAAGAGCAAAATGTCCACAACATTTGACCTGCTGGCAAAGGACTGCACACAAGGTCTCTTGTTGATCCTTGGCTTAAGATACTCATAGAACTATACTTGTGAGCTGCCTTGCACACAAATATAATGCTTGCTATGGGCAGTACATAACTTAGTGCAGAAGTTCAGTAACAGTTTGCCCATTCTGTTATGATCAGACAAGCCATGCCTTAAGGTCATGTCCACAGGGGTATTTCTGTCATTCTTCATGTGAGTGTAGCAGTCTCCCAGAAGAAGAAGTACAGTGCAGATGACCTCATCAAGCACTTAACCTCACATATTTATAAAAAAAAAACTTTGAATAGCTGTTAATTGTGTATTCACAAATAACACACAGTTCACCTTTTTGCAGTTTGAAGTCATGTTGAGGAGACCCATTTTTCTGCTGGCATAAACGTCCAGCCATATGACACGCATATGTCGTCTTAATATTATCCCCCTCACACATCTGGACTCTACTGATATATTGTTGAGAAGGTGATAGCCTGAGATATAACCCCCTGTGAGAAGTCTGATTCCAGGACCAGTGCTATGTGTGCGGCATTAAGACCTAGCTGTATCTACTTTGTACCAGCTGTATAAGCTATCCTGATTTTCTCCATAGGCAATTTCCTTCTGGTAGGATCTAGACTGTGCTATTCTTCTTTGCTAACATTCTTGGCTGCCCATTGACTGGCAGTATACTAGAACTGATAGCTTTTCCCTTGTGGTTGTTGAGACTTCTTGTGACACCATATATCTTTTTTTTGTGCTGAGTACCACAGGGTTGTATCTTCCTGTCATTATGGGATTAACAATAACTACCACCACCACACCCTAGGCCAGGCTCTAAGAAGGCATCCCCAGTATCTTTGCTCTAGAAGGGGGTATCTTGGTCTCTCTAATGAATCATCATGGGGGGTTACATTTTTGATCATGTACCTTACATTTTTGGATCATGTACCTTACATATCAGCTTCAACTACTTGTAAAGGTTTCTCTAAGAGCAGCTCAGGGCTCCAAATATCATAGCTCTAAAGAAAAAAGGAACATGTAGACCCCTTCATTACAACTAGTTCAGAATCCTAGGAGGTGGATATTCATGATCTTTTCAAATGTCTTATTTGCTGGTTCAATTTAAACTATGAAGTAAGCCGCATAGTTTTCTACCATTTAGCATGCTTAACATAAATAATTAACATGCCCTTTATTTGTTGTAAACAATTGTTAAATACAGATACACACACACACACACACACACACACACACACACACACACACACACACACACACACACACACACACACACACACTACTTTCAAGCTTTGATAGCTGATGGCATGTACTTTGGGTGAAAGGCTTTTGCAGTGAGAATGAAAGTGCTCACCAAGTGTTTGATAGAAGCTTTTCAGTTTTCAGCTAATGAAAGTACTCACCAAGTGTTTGATAGAAGCTTTTCAGTTTTCAGCTAATGAAAGTACTCACCAAGTGTTTGATAGAAGCTTTTCAGTTTTCAGCTAATGAAAGTACTCACCAAGTGTTTGATAGAAGCTTTTCAGTTTCCAGCTAATGAAAGTGCTCACCAAGTGTTTGATAGAAGCTTTTCAGTTTTCAGCTAATGAAAGTGCTCACCAAGTGTTTGATAGAAGCTTTTCAGTTTTCAGCTAATGAAAGTACTCACCAAGTGTTTGATAGAAGCTTTTCAGTTTTCAGCAGTGGGCATTTTTCTCCTCTTGTGTACATTTTCCTTTGCATTGACTGTCATTTCTTTTAACAGATGTGCTTGTTTTCAAAAGTTGCTCACATTTGCCTCCCATCTGTACAAATTTTGCTTTAACTATCCAAAGGAATTCTGTTGCATATGATGGTTTCACAAACTCTATAATCCTGTCATTTTTGTGTCCTAGTTTAT